>NC_081521.1:15069746-15209746 GCF_030273125.1 Centropristis striata
ATGAAAAGAGAGAGAGAGATGAACAGATGAACAGATAGATGGAGAGAGAGAGAGAGAGAGTCGGGGTCAGATTAGTGAAGCGAAGCTGAAAAAAGAAGCAGAATTTGTCTCCTCTCATTCTCTGGATTTATTTTCTCTCTGTTCACTTTTTTCTGTTCTGGATGTGAATCAATGAATCGATAAGTGATCAGCAGCAGAAGTAGAAGAAGAAGAAGAAGAATGTGGTGAAGGAGTTTAATGAGCAGAAACAGAAGAAGAAGAATGATTGTTTGAGAGAAACAGAACGATGTACGAGGAGAGACACAAGAGTAAGAACTCTATTTTATCACTTTACATTCATTTTTCTTTACTTTGGGATCATTAAAACAATAATCCATGTATTTAAATATTTCTGATTCCTTCATACTTTAATGAGACAGTAAATATAGCTATTATTTATTACAATAACAAATAAAATGATGGTAAAAATATATTTAAATTGAAGATAGGAAAATTATATCATGATAATATATTACTGTAATTATAATAATAATAATAGTTAAAAGATCAAATAAAATGTTTGCAACATAAATACTGTAGTGTTTAGCTATATATATATATATACAGTATATATTTAAATAAAATCATAAATATATATTATAAGACTAAATTAAGAAAAATAATATGCAAGATAATATATTGCTGTCATTATAATAACAAAAATAATAATTAAAGGATCAAATAAAATGTTTGCAACATAAATACTGTAGTGTTAAGCTTTTTATATATGTATATGTGTGTATGTGTGTGTGTGTGTGTGTTTCAAATAAATAATATATATATATATATATATATATATATATATATATAGTATTTATTTGAATACATTATTGAATAGAATAATAATAAATATATATTATAAGACTAATTGAAGAAAAAAACACAATACTTTAGTTTGATTCTCATCTTTATTATATATTTTATATGTTAATTATATATGTTTATCTTTATTCCGAAGGTTTATTTATGAAAACATGGAGAATATGGATTTCTTTCCAACATGTTTTACATGTAAGAAGTTATCAAATGAAATGTGTTTTTGTTAATCACATATTTAATAACAGCTGATCTGATCAATCTGTTTTATTGATCGTAATATTGAGGCCTCCGGCCTGCAGGGGGCGACAGCAGGCTTCATTAAAGGGTTAAATATTTTATAGCTGTTGAAGAATGACTTCAGTTTTTCACCGTTTTCAACAAAATCCACAATAAACAAATAAACCAAAGAAATAAATTAAATATTATCGTTTAGAGGTGCTGAACTTCTAGCAGAAACACAAGAAACAACTAAAAACAGACAAAAACAAAACAAAATATTTCGTACATAAATCATAAATAATAATGATCGTCTCATTCTGACGATCGATAAATATTAAATATTTATTTTAAGAGTTAATCTGATTCTGATTCATTAGTTATTATTATTTTTTTGTTTATTAATGAGCTTATTGTTGTTGTTGTTGTTGTTGTTGACCTCATGGCCCTCGGTCAGCTGATGTGTTCAGGCCTCCTTGTGAGCTTTGACCTCTGTGACTCGGGGTCACCTGAGGTCGCCCCTCACTTTTAATCCTCTGATCCTGGCGGAGGATCAGACCTCCTGCTCACCATTTTAAGATGGCCCCCGCAGACCTTCTGATAACGTTGTCATGGAAATGAGCATTAGCACATGTGACATCATCGGTTACCGTGGCAGCAGAATTAATCTGCCCTTTTGTTCGAGGCTTATTTAACTTTATCTGAACCTCTAAAGAGAGCTAAGACACAGGAAGTCATTGATCAGCTGATCACATGTTTCTATTGATCCATCAGGAGAAAATAAACAATAATACAATAAAAAAACAAACAAACAAACAATAATATCCGACCAGGTCCAGGAGTTCTCAGAGATTTGTCTCTGAAAACCTATGTGACGGACTATTTTCATGGAGATGAAGTGAAACCAGTTAAAAACTCAGAAAGAGATCTGCAGGAGGAATAAACATGAATGATTTTAAATGTGGTGTTCCACAGGGTTCAGTCCTGGGTCCTCCTCTCTTCTGTTAGAAATATAAATATATAAAACACTGATACTGGACACTGATTGGTCTGAATCCTTTTCTCTCTCTAATCCACTCACAAATTACTGAAAAATGTTGAATGTGTAGTTAAGCTCGAGCTTTTCATCTCACATGTTCCAGTCGCCATGACGATAACTCCAACATGAAGCTGATGTGGAACCAGTCTGAACTCTGAAGATCTCTGCTGTTAAAACAAGGGTTATCTGAGTTGAGTCTGGTGCAAAAGAAGAAGAAACCTGAAGTCTCGTCTCTCTCTTGGTACAGAAACAACTCATGTCTATGTCAGTTTGATCCGTTCGGTCCGAGAACATCTAGAGGTCTAGATGAGACGGGAGAAATCCTTTATTATTGTTCTGTTACTGAGCATCTTTCATAGGAATGAACAGAGCCCCCCCCTGGACCAGGAATGTGGTGTCCCACAGGGCTCGGTCCTGGGTCTTCCTCTTTTCTGTTAGAAATATAAAATAAAACAGTGTATCTCCTGATACTGGATCCTGATTGGTCTGAATAATTTTCTCTCTCATCCATTCATGCCCAAGTTTTTGCAGCTGAGGTGGAAGCAGTCTGAACTCTGAAGATCTCTGCTGCTAAAACGAGGGAGTCTGAGTGGAGTCGGGTTTAGAGACGCTCGGCGCCTGCAGAGATCTGGACTCTCTCTCTGACCTTTTCTAGATTTTCACCAGAATAAAAATTCACAGAAGAAAACTAAAATGCCCCAAATAAAACAGAATAATATTAAATGTAACACTTTAACACACAGCTGATTTCAGACGATGATATCGGACGTGATGACGCATCGATCTGATTTGCTGTTAAACGCTCCGCCGCCGCAAGTCTGAGCAGTGAAGAAGAAGAAACACTGCCCCATCATCACTAACTGAACTGATGACCTTCCAGCTGGACCAGGCTGCAGGGCAGCGTGACACACACAGCCTCACACACACACACACACACATACACACACACACACACAGTTGGAGACGAGGCAGTGAAAAGTATGAAGTTAACAAAGCGGATGCAGGGTTGTGTGCCAGTGATGGGATGCCCTGCTTCACCATCACACACACACACACGCACACACACACACTCTCTCTCTCTCTGCTGTCATGATGTGAGTTGACTCGGGATAATTCGGGGATAATTAGTCGGTTCTTGTCGTCCTGCGGGTGAAGCAGCTCCTCACAGGAAGAAACGTGACCCACAGTCATGTGACCTGCGCCGTCCCAACCTCAGCTGCTCATTGGACGGAACACAAACCTGCTGGGAAGCTGCCAGCTCCGATTCAGGGGAGGAAACGCTGGAGAAGACCGTCAAACCAACCTGAGAGAAAATGTGTCTCAGTTCAGGAGGTTTATTTAAAGTTCCTTAAGGTTCAGATCTGTCAAACTCTAGTTTATAAACTGAGACATATCAAAAAGATCTTTTCAAGAAAAATCTCACCAAGTTTATTTGTCTTTTCTATTGGACCTCATTGAAGCTGGATTTCAGTAAATATCAGCTCTTATTTTAACACAACGCACCTTAAATATAATTAATACAGGTTGGGGAAAAAATCTATACAGCACAGTATCGCGATATTTTGCATCACATGAAGCGACGTCTGTTTCTAATGACGGCGGCAGCGGATCACAGCTGGATCAGCTGTCAGTCGGCTTTAACAGCTGTAGACATGCACTAATAATAATAATGATATTAATATTAATAATAATAAAGTGTTTTCTTTGTTTAATAAACAGCTGCACATGAATAACAACCTTCATTGTGTATTTATACTGTGAACTGTGTCCTGCTCAGGGACATGGGAATGCCTTTATTATTATATTCCTTTTTTATTAGCCTATTAGTAGCGTCTGTATAGAGACGATCCTGGTGATAAATTCATTATTTAATATCCCAGAATATGATTGTGTTGTGTTTCATTAGGTTTGATGATTAAAGCAAAATGTAAATGATGTCACTCATATCAAAACTACACTCAGGAATGGTCCGCCTCACGTGGGACTGATGAAAATGACAAACGATGTAAAAGTGTTTCTTGCTGACGGACAGACTCTACTGTTTTTTTTTTTACTTTAATAGTGTCCATAATAAATCTGAATGGTGGAAATAACAGATCATGAAAAGAAAAAAAGTTTCTGGAACGATTTCTCTCTACATTACTATAAATGTAGAAAGATGTTTGTGGTCTTTTTTGTTGTTCAGACACAATAAAACAGATTTTAACTCCATGGTGGATCAGAAGAAAAATAAAATATAAAACTTGTGAGTGACACACTATAAAATATCTGAAACAAATATTAACCGTAGAATCAAATCAAATCGTATAGTTCTTACACTGTATGAAGTGTCTGTAACAAAAGTATATCGTTTTTGACTCGTATCGTAACCTGTGTATCTAGATAAATCAAATTGTTTATCACAGAGAGATGTGCAACCCTACACATCAGATCTGATGACATCAGAGGGTGGTGCTCTGATGTCCTGTGGTCAGCGAACGCGTCTCCACACCTGTACAACAGCTGGACAGCAGCAAGGCGGCAAGGAAACAGGAAATCTAGGAAATATGAAGAGAGAAATGGAGTAATCTCTGCCTCCATTGGAGGTTTATCTGTTCAGGGTCCTCAGGTACTACCACATCACCACGGCTCAGCTCACACACACACACACACACACACACACACACACACACACACACACACATACACACACACACACACACACACACACACACACACACACACACACACAGATCTAGGTCACAGCTGTTCTCTACAGTATTTCTGTTCCTGTTTCCTCTGGAACCATCCTCTCTCTCTCTCTTCCTGTTTCCTCGTCGCTCCAAACACAAAAAGGAAAAACAAAATTAAACTTTATTGGAAGTCGTTGAAGTTTAAAATGTTTTCCTCTTCTGTCTGATCTTGATGTCTGGATATATAATATATAATAATAATAATATATTCTCCTGTGGATACATAATATAATAATGATAGTAATATTCTGCTGCATTAATCTGATTCAAGAGGTTTAAAAAACAAAAAGGAAAGCTTTAATATCATAAAATATTTTTCATAAATATATAAATAAAGTAAAGAACAATACATCTTTAACAGTAAATTATTCAATAGAAATCACTTAAAAAGTTTTAAAAGAAATGTTATGTTAAGTTATAATATTATGTTATTAAATGTTAGAGTTATTATTTTAAATAGTTCTTTATCTTTTTACAACCTGAATAAACTGAAGCATGTTTCTGTACTGTCAGAGCCTTCCACACTCTGCCCCTCTACTTTAGACTCAAAACAACTGAATCCAGTTTATCATTTATTAAAGAATAATAACTAAATCATTGAGCAGCTGGACTCTGCTGTGTCCACCAGGATCACCAGTCAGAACCAACAAGTTCCTCATTCACAGTTTTATTCTGGGTGTGGGACCCTGGCAAGAAGTTGTACATATATATGTACATATATATTATCATGCTCTACTTTTAATTATTTATTTATTATTTTCATCTGTTTTAATTAGCTGTATTCATTTTTATTGTTATTATTATTTACTTTTATTTTTCATCTTACCTTATTTATTTTTATCTAATTGATTTCTAAGCTGCCTCCAGTGTTTCCTCACTGCTCCACGTTGAGATGGAGCTTCCTCAGTTTCTGATTTGTTTATAATGGGATGGGTGGGATGCTTGTTTCTATGTTTTATTATTATTATTATTATTATTATTATTATTGTTGTTGTTGTTATTATTGTTATTATTATTATTCCTTTTTTATGTGAAGAACTTTGTGTTACATTTCTCTTGTAGGGAAAGTGCTATACAAATACAGTCTGATTGATTGATTGATTGATTGATTGATTGATTGATTGATTGATTGATTGATTGATTGATTGATTGATTGATTGATTGATTCATTGATTCATTCATTGATTCATTGATTCATTCATTGATTCATTGATTCATTGAATCTAGGATGGTGATGCAGCAGCCAACCAATACTGGGAACCTCAAGATATTTAATTTCGAATCTAGACTCCTGTGTCTGATGTCTGCTGAAACCAGACGGCCCCTTCCTTAGTCTTTTTTTAATCCTATGGTGTCTTGTATGTATGTTTCTTACTGAACTAGCTGCAGCCTGATCTAGTTCTAACTGATCTAGTTCTAACCGGTTTGCAGGAAAGGTTCAGTATGAGGACAGGATGTGCTCTTTGACCTGCAGCTCAAAAGAGTAAGAGAAAAGAGAGGTTTTAACAAATAATAGTTTTAACACTTCAGTTACAGCTAAATGTCCCTATCCTTCAATATGAAGTTTGAAGTTCTTAATTTTGCACATTAATATGACAAAAAGAAAAAGATAAAGAAAATCAACAAAAGGAAGGTACAAGGGAGCAAGGCAAGAAACCCAACAGGGCTTATAAATATATTATACAGGCCTCTATTTGTATTAAAATTAACAAGTTAAATTAAAAACAAGTAACTACGAAATAGGAAAAAAAATAATTACCATAAGAATAAAGCAAAAGTATAATAATATTAAGAAGTAAAATAAAACAAAAGTGTAGAAATGTGTGTGTGTGTGTGTGTGTGTGTGTGTGTGTGTGTGTGTGTGTGTGTACTACTTAGTGAGCTGAGCATCAGAGCCACTAAACTGCTCTTGTATGTGTTCAGAGAAGAAAACTATTGAACTATTAAATTGATCATTCCAGAGTATTGTACCTCTGTATTTTAAGGAGAATTGACCGCTAGTACGATAATGAGGAGGGTGAAATCTTGTCAATTGTCTAGTATTGTACTTTTAGTATTGTATTGTATAATTGTGAGTTGACATGGAAATATTAACTGAAAGCTTTGGGAATGGAATTTGGAATATACATATACCTAAAGATAAAAATGCATTTTTGGTATATATTGATCTGAAAAATTGTCATGATCTTGAGTTTTAGAAAAGGGGAGCAGAGGGATCTAGACGTTTTGAAAATGTGGCAGTTCTAACAAGTCTTTTCTGAACAAGATAAATACTATGGAGGTGGGAGGCATATGGACTGTACTGTACACATAAACATATATTCTCTTCTGTCTGCAGCTGCAGGTCGGAACGGCTACACCAACGCCATGGATGGAGAGGAGGAAGGAGGTGAGGAGGAGGAGGGAGGAGAGGGGGATGGAGGGGGAGAAGGAGAGGAGAGGGACACAGAGTGGGACGAGGAGTTGGACGGAGAGGACGAGAGAGGAGTCAGGATGACCAGAACCGACACGCTTCACTCCACCACCAGCTCCACCGGGACACAGAGGAGGAGAGGACAGCACGCCAAGAAACAGGTGAGACAGACAAGACACAGGTGAGACAGAGACAAGACACAGGTGAGACAGACAAGACACAGGTGAGACAGAGACATGATGATGTCCACCGGGCTTCTTCCTATTTATTCTTCCGTTTCTTCCATGTTTTTTTGGGGTCGACTACTCCTCCCAGGGTTTTGGTCTCTTTTCAAATTATTTGGCAAAAACACGCCAAAAAATCCCCCCAATGTTACCCTATGAAGAGGCTAGAGTGGCTACAGAAATAATTCATACATAGAAACGTAGGAAAATTGGTCTTCTCACTCACATTGGTCTGCTAAAGCTGTCAGAGTTATAGTTTGGGCGTAGGACGCACAGATGCGCCACCAACACGCACCCACAGCCTCATAGACTGCCATGTTAAAAAAGGAGGGAACATTATTGGAAGTGAGCAGAGGTACCAGTTTCTTCTGATTGCTCCAATATAACTATTTCTTCATTTTTCTTCACAAAACACATATGTAGATGTTCAGGAAGAACTCAGGATGCTCAAAGTGAAGTCGGTTCACTGATAGGAGCTACCATTCGGACAAAAATGCTTTCTGTTCAAGGAGAACTTTCAGCTGTTTTTCTCTCTCTCTCAGTGGCTTCAAATGTCACAGGAGCAGCTGCAGTTGATTGCTCTGCTCTGATTGGTTGCCGCCACCTGCCTACCTGGCTGAGAGTCATGGGCCAGAGTCACCACACTCAATATTTATTTACAAATATTCTAGTTATGTTTGATATCTTTAATGGTGATGATGTCAGTAGTGATGTCAGTGGTGATGTCATCCCTCCTCAGGTGCAGGGCAGTAACCAGGTGCAGCGAGCTCCCAGAGCATTGTACTGCCTCAAACTCAACAACCCAATCAGACGAGCAGCGCTCTCTATCGTCGAGTGGAAGTATCCTTTACTCTGACCAACTGGCCGCCAGCTGTCACTCTGCTGTCTTCTGATAGACCCTTTTACTGTTTGTACACAATGATGACGTAGGACGTATGCGCATGCATTCTGGCAACAGAAGTGTTGTTCTCCAGTCGTGTTGACTGACAAAGAAGCATTTATAAACATTTGAAAACTGTTCCCAGCATCAACATGTCTGGTTGTTGCGTATATGGTTGCACGAATCACTATTCCACCACTGGACTAAAGTTTTATAGGATCCCGACAGGATCCCGACCATTTCAGAGCAACCGGCGGTGTCTGTGGCTGCAGGAGGTTAAACATGTGGACTGTGTAACCGGTTCCTGGTCAGCTGCCAGACCACAGTCAGTCAACACGTGAGAAGCCATCTCCTGGGGCCGGAGTGTGGTCTCACCTATTCCGGGTTAACCCCCTTCACTTTCTGCAGAAGTGCGAACACAAAAACACAGGAGCTCTGGGTTGACTGTGAGACATCATGGCCTTTTATTTTCGCCACCTGTAGCTTACACTGTACATTCATTACTCAGCCCAACTCCTGCTCTGACTGACCTGCTCTTTTGCATCCGTGCGACACACACTCCCACTCGCTCACTCTCGCTCACTCACTCACACACACTCAATCAATCACTAATGTAAACAAGACTTCCTTTTAAATCAAAGAGTAGATAGATAACCTTACCTGATATAAAGTGGGCGCTGCAGACGCGATCATTTATGATTATGTTCTCATTCCATTCGTCATATTCAATGGCCTGCAGCCACAGATGCCGGTTGTGATCCTGTGAATCCTATAAAACTTTAGTCCGTCGGTGGATTAGTGATTTGTTCAACCAGACATGTTGATGGTTGGAACAGTTTGTAAATGCTTATAAAGGTTTCTTTGTCAGTTAGAACGACTGGAGAACAACAACACTTCTTTTGCCAGAATGCACGCAACATTTTGTGACGTCGGCTGAAAAAAGGGTCTGTTGGATGTTTAATGAGTCACTTGTTGTTTTTCCTGATTGGTCGCTCAGACCGTTTGATATCTTCATCCTGTTAGCAATTTTCGCTAACTGCGTCGCTCTGGGAGTCTCTAAACCGTTTCCTGAAGACGACTCCAACTCCACCAACCACGACCTGGTGAGACCCACACACACACACTCATACAGACACACTGAGACAAACATACAGAGACACACACAAACACACACACACACACACACACACATACAGACACACTAACACACACACACACACACACACACATACAGAGAGACACACACAGACACATTCACACAGAGACACACACACACACACACATTCACACAGAGAGAGAGACACAGACACACACACACACACACACACTCTCTCTCTCTCTCTCTCTCTCTCTCTCTCTCTGTGTCTTTCTACCTTCAGTTACACTCGGACTGTTCATCAACTCGTTTTATATCGAAGTGACACACCGCCTCGCTCTGTATGTGTCAGTGTGTGTGTGTGTGTGTGTGTGAGTGTGTGTTGCTGTTGTTCTCTGTGTCTTCTTGTTGTCACATGATCTGTGGCTGCAGAGCTGAACTCAGATCTTTAACTGAACATTTATAGGTCCTTATAATGCAGAACGTCCCTGCAGACCTCAGGCAAAAAGACAAGGTCAGGAAAGTAACAAAAAGTGTATCAGGCAAACGGAAATAACTAAGTCAATGGAAGTGTAGAAATAAATTAATACATACCTAATTAATAATAAATGTCAAAATATAGAATTTATTTTTAGCATTTATATATTTATTTATTTATTCATTTATTTATTTCTAGTTATGTCATTTTTCTGTCCTTCACATGAATGTGGCTGCAGACTGATGTCCACCTCATTCAGAGCTCTGTTTGAGTCAGACCATGTCCAGGTCCTGGTCCAGGTTCAGGTTCAGGTTCAGATCCAGGTCCAGGCTCAGGTTCAGATTCGGGTCCAGGTCCAGGTCCAGGTCCAGGTCTAGGTCCAGGTCGGTTGTTGTTGGTTGTTGTGGGCTGTTGGCTGCTGTTGGCTGGTGTTGTTGGTTGTTGTTGTTGGCTGTTGTTGGCTGTCGGTTGTTGTTGGTCTCTGCCGAGATTGTTGGTTGTTGTTGGCTGTTGTTGGTTGTTGTTGGCTGTCGTTGTCTGTTGTTGGTTGTTGTTGGCTGTTGTTGGCTGTCGTTGTCTGTTGTTGGTTGTTGTTGGTTGTTGTTGGCTGTTGGTTTATTGGCTGTTGGTTGTTGGATTTTGGTTGTTGACTGTTGTTGGTTGTTGGCAGTTGTTGGTTGTTGTTGTTGTTGTTGTTGGCTGTCGGTTGTTGTTGGTTGCTGCTGTTGATTGTTGTTGGCTTTTGTTGGTTGTTGTTGGCTGTTGGTTGTTGTTGGCTGTTGTTGGTTGTTGTTGGCTGCTGTTGTTGGTTGATGTTTTTGGCTGTTGTTGGCTGTTGGTTGATGTTGGTTAATGTTGTTGATTGTTGCTTGTTGTTGGCTGTTGTTGGTTGTTGTTGTTGGTTGGTGGTTATTGTTGGCTGTTGTTTGTTTGTTGTTGTTGGCTGTTGGTTTGTTTGCTGGTGGTTGATTGCTGTTGGTTGTTGGCTGTTGTTGGTTGTTGTTGTTGGTTGCTGTTGTCGATTGTTGATGGCTGTTTTTGGCTGTTGGTTGTTGTTGGTGATTGTTGGTTATTATTGTTTGTTGGCTGTTGTTGGTTGTTGTTGGCTTTTGGTTGTTGGCTGTCAGTTGTTTGCTGTTGGTTGTGGTTGATTGCTGGTTATTGTTAGTTGTTGGCTGTTGGTTGGTGTTGGCTTATGGTTGAGGGTTGATGTTGGTTTTTGACTGTTGTTGGTTGTTTTTGGCTGTTGGTTCTTGTTGTTGATTGTTGGTTGTTGTTGGCTGATGGCTGTTTTTAGTTGTGATTGTAGGTTATTGTTGTCTATTGGTTGTTGGCTGTTGTTGGTTGTTGTTAGCTGTTGTTGGCTGTCGGTTGTTGTTGGTTGCTGTTGTTAATTGTTGTTGACTGTTTTTGGTTGTTGTTGGCTATTGGTTGTTGTTGGCTGTTGTTGGTTGTTGTTGGCTGTTGGTTTTTGTTTTCTGTTTTTGGTTGTTGTTCGCTGTTGGTTGTTGTTGGCTGTTGTTGGCTGTTTGTAGTTGTTGTCGGTTGTTGTTGGCTGTTGCTTGTTGGTGTTGATTGTTGTTGGCTGTTGTTGGCTTTCGGTTGTTGTTGGTTGCTGTTGTTGATTGATGGTTGTTGTTGGCTGTTGTTGGTTGTTGGCTGTTTTTAGTTGTTGTTGGTTGTAGGTTGTTGGTTGTTGTTGGCTGTCGGCTGTTGTTGGTTGTCGGCTGTTGGTTGTTGTTGATTGTTGGTTGTTGGGTGTTGTTGGTTGTCAGTTGTTGGCTGTTGGTTGTTGGTGATTGTTGGTTGTTGGCTGTTGTTGGTTGTTGTTGGGTGTTGGTTGTTGGCTGTGGTTGGTTGTTGTTTGTTGTTGGTTGAGGGTTGTTGGTTGTTGTTGATTGTTGTTGATTGTTGGTTATTGTTGGCTGTTGTTTGAGGGTTGTTGGCTGTTTGTTGTTGTTGTTGGCTGTTGGTTGAGGGTTGTTGTTTGTTGTTGATTGTTGACTGTTGGTTGTTGATTGTCGTTATCATTGGTTGAGGGTTGTTGGTCGTTTGTTAGTTTGTTTTAGTTGGTAAAGGTAAATCTGTCTGTTTGCCCCTAAACTTAGAGAAGTGCTGATGGAGCACAAATTCAACCAAACCAAAGCTTGTTGTTCTGTTTCTGTAGAACGGTGTGTTGCTGTGTTTCACATGCAGCAGGACTGGATTTAATGTATGCATGATAATTTAAAGTGTGAAGTGGTGATATTATAGCAGGTTGTTTCCTGATGTTCCTAACAGAACGTGTTCTCTGTCTGTTCCAGGAACAAGTGGAGTATGTGTTCCTCATCATCTTCACAGTGGAGACATTCCTGAAGATCCTGGCATACGGCCTGGTGATGCACCCCAGCTCCTACATCCGCAACGGTTGGAACCTACTGGACTTCGTCATCGTCATCGTCGGGTGAGAACTCGTCACATTCTAACTCGCCACATTCTAATCCGCCACATTCTAATCTCCAGGTTTTAGCCTCCAGGTTCTAACTTCCAGGTTCTAACTCACCACATTTTAACCTCCAGGTTCTATCTCACCTCGTTTTAACCTCCAGGTTCTAACCTAGAGATTCTAACTCACCACGTTTTAACCTCCAGGTTCTAACTTCTACATTCTAACTTCCACGTTTTAACCTCCAGGTTCTAAACTCCATGTTCTATCTCACCACGTTTTAACCTCCAGGTTCTAACCTCCAGGTTCTAAGTCACCACATTTTAACCTCCAGCTTCTAACTTCTACATTCTAACTTCCACGTTTTAACCTCCAGGTTCTAACTCTCCACATTCTAACCTTGAGGTTCTAACCTCCAGGTTCTAACCTTCACATTCTAACCTCCTGGTTCTAACTAAAAGTTCCTGCTGTCTTTAGATGTCAGCAGAGAGACAGACACTGTGGACAGTGTGTAGTAGTTGTGGTGTTTGGTGTGTAGCTGTGTGTGTAGCTGTGTCTGTAGCAGTGTGTGTGTGTGTGTGTGTGTGTGTGTGTAGCTGTGTAGCTGTGTCTCAGTTTCTCTGGTTTTCTCCTTGTGTCAGTGTTTGTGACTGAGATCTGGACTCTAAATAAACCTCTGCTGGTCCGAGGACCTGGTGCTGGTCTGTTGGAGCAGCTGATATTGAGACGTTGAACAGTTTATTTATTTAGCTATTTGTTTATCAGAATCAGGCTACGTCTACATGATGACGGTCTGAACAGAAGACGCAAAAGTAGCGTCGCGTCTTCACTTTTTATTCCTCGTTTAGACGAGCGTTTACGGGAGGAAATCTGCGTGCATAGTGTGATGCAAAAGTGTGTGGAATTGTATTGTATGCATGCCAGGCAGCATCACTTAAAGCAATAAGAGCATCTTTGGACAGTTTTCACGCTACGCATTTTCATCAGCTACTCCTTCCACAAAGTTAGTCCACCATCCACTAGATCTCCCAGGTCTCATCTAAAGCCGTCTGGCTCGCCTCCGACCAATTGGTGCATCCAAAATATGATAGAGGTAAATACAGATCCTTTGATCCTCCTCAGAACCTCTGTTCAGTAATACTATCTGTACATATCCTGTACATTTGGTGGAAAGACTCCTGTAAGTTTATTAGAGCTGCCAGAGCAGCTTGAAGGTCCGACGCATGGAAATAATCCCACATGTTTGTTTATTTCCCTGTACTGGTGCATGTATGTGACGTAAACATGTACATGACGTGAGCAGATCTAAGCAGAGTTTTGCGTCTTGGCCGTGTAGACGGACACGCTACGGCGGAGGAGATTAAACTTTTCCACTTTGGAAGGTGCTTTCCGATTTTTGCGTTTTTAAGCCCCAAAAACGCCGTCACCGTCTAAACGAAAGGCACTTCCGATAAAATATTTTGACGTTTTTACCCGCAAGCGTCCTCGTGTAAACGGGGCCTCAGACTCAGACAGACTCTGTTGCTGCTGTATCAGAATAAAAGACAAAAAGAGTAACTTTACACTGTTGTTATTTTGTTCTTTTTATGTCCGAAATAATGGAAGTTCATTCATTCATAAAGCTTGTAATCATACTGAATAAACTTCCTGCAGGTGTTTCAAATTAAAGCGCACCAGAAGAGGCTTTTAATGTGAAACATCTGCAGGAAGTGAAACACTGAATATAAACTGAGTCACCTGCAGATCGTCTCTCGTGTCCTTGCTGCGGGACGGAGACGTGACTCTGCGACCTCAGGGCGCTGGTGATGAACCCGTTGTCATGGTAACGTTGGCCCAAGGCGCCGTGCTCCAGTTTAGAGAGGCTGCTAACTCTAACGCTAATGGTCAGCAGAGAGTTCAGCTCAGTCCACAGGATGTTTACTGATCAACAACACAACAAACAAACAACCAAAGCAGTCTAACAGCATCTAAAGGCTACTCTTAGAACAAATCAGCAAATGATCTTCTGCTGCAGGACACACGTCCTCCCGGTCCAGATAAACATTTAACGAACTCAAACTTCTGTTGTTGTTGTTGTTTGTGCAGGTTGTTCAGCGTCGTCCTAGAGACAATGACTCATAAATCTGGCGAGGTGGCGACCACGCATCACGTGCCAGGAAAACCTGGAGGACTGGATGTCAAAGCTCTGAGAGCCTTCAGGGTCCTGAGGCCCCTCAGACTGGTGTCAGGAGTCCCCAGTGAGTGCCCTGGACTGGAGGGAGTGTGTGTGTGTGTGTGTGAGAGTGTGTGTGTGTTAGGGGTGTGCAGTATCATATCATTCACGATTATGATGGTATAATTTTTTAATGAGAAATAAAATGCATATCATAATATTGGCAACATTCCTACTTCTTGACGTAGTGGCGTAATGTTCCTATTAATTAGCTAGACTGTAGCGGCCCATCAGAGTCTCATGTGCTGCACTAACGTCACATTTCAAGCTACTGAAGTATATTTACACTATTCATGATGATATAAAGTAATTTTGCGTTGTGTCTCTGCTCAGCAGAGTGTCTGTCACCCATCAGTCAGTCAAACCCCGACCCACCTCTCCGTCCTTCTCTGAGACATGAGGAGCATTCACACACTGAATATACCGAGCTGTGCGCGGGCCGAACATTAGCTAACATTTAAAGTTGTGTTACTTTAAATGTTAAAGCTACTTCCTGTCGCTAAACAAATACAACAACAAACATACAACAAAAATAAGAGCATAGTGTGCTGACTGTCAAAATAAGATGCCTTAAATAAAACATACAAGAACCTTTATTCTCCTTTACAATATTTCATTAAAATATACAATCTAAGATCAGTTTATATGATGGAATAGTAAAAAAAATGCACCTGGACCCCTAGATGGTTATTTTTTTATTATTTGCTAATACTCAAGAGTATTTTTTTTGTATTTGGCAACTGTTGAGATTTGCAATTAAGATTTAATTAGTTTTATTAGTCCCACAATGGGGAAATTCAGTCTCTGCATTTAACCCGTCCTATTTTACACACAAGTGAACACACCATGCAATGAGCAGTGGGCAACATACTGCTGCTGGAGTTTCAGCGCCTCCGCAAAAAAAAAGTGATTTGTAATATTGATGGGTAAATTGAAGACTTTAACTTGCACACAGTGAAAACACAACATCCAGAGTTTACCAAGTATTTTCTGCTGGCACACTTCAGATTACTGTAATAACTGAACGGTTTACGCTACCGGAAACATTCCAATGTTTTCTGAAAGCTGAGAAGTTGCTCTTTACAGCCAATATGGTGTCATTACGGTAATTTAACCCATGTCTCTTGTGGAAACCCACAAAGCAGGAATACACACACTCAGCTGTGGAGAAATAGAAACACTGGATGTATGAAAAAAGTTGAGAAAGAAGTAAAACGGAAGGCAATTTCACTATAATTTAGTTAGTTTTAGTTTGTTTTGTAACCACACAAGACAGTTTCAGTTAGACTCTTTTCAGTTAAATTCTTGTTTTTATTTTTATTTCAGTTAACGAAAATGTTTTTTCGATTCTAGTTTTGGTTGACTATAATAACCTTGGTGTGTGTGTGTGTGTGTGTGTGTGTGTCTGTGTGTGTGTGTGTGTCTGTGTGTGTGTGTGTGTGTAGGTCTTCAGATCGTGTTGAACTCCATCATGAAGGCCATGGTTCCTCTGCTCCATATCGCTCTGCTCGTCCTCTTCGTCATCATCATCTATGCCATCATTGGCCTAGAGCTCTTCATAGGACGCATGCACCGGACCTGCTACTACAAGGAATCAGGTACCCACACACACACACACACACACACCGGACTTGCTACAACAAGGAGACAGGTACACACACACACACAGACACAGTGCGGACGCTAGCCAGCTGAAGCATAGTGAGTGTGTTACTAGAACTTAAGTTTCCCGACGGCTGCACAACTCCAGAAAGTTTGGTTGAATAAAAGGAATTGGTGCCAAAGCCGGTGTGGGAACATTTCACTGTTCAGCTCAGCAGCTGCACGACAACTGCGGCCGCTGTGCAGTCAGCAACGGCGGCCGCAGTTGTTGTGCCATTTATTGTAAACAAACCGGTATGCTAACTGTGCACAGCATCCACCGCTAAGTGAACACATGCTGCTGCAGCACACTTACTGCTACAGAGCTAACTGTTAGTCTGTTAGCACTGTGCTACTGCGCCGCACTGAGTGCCCTGTCTCTTTAAGGAGCCGCGCCTCTCTTATAGTGGACACATAATAACGCTGACTTTTTGTGCTTTTTTAGTAATACTGCAAATGTTTGACAGGCAGTAAGTAATACTATCATATAATATAATATTTATCTCAGTGCAAATTCTGCTAACAGAGCCCAAGAGTCTATATTATTTGTTTTATTTGTAGTTTATTTATTAAAGGTTTTTTTTATTCAGGATGTTTCAATATTTATTTTCCACAGTTGATTGGAGAGGGGAAAACTTATAAAGAGGTGCAAACAATTATAGGCTGTTCAGCTAAAATGATCTCCAATGCTTTATAATGGAGAGCAAAACCAGAGACACGTGGCAGAAAACGGAAGACAGCCATCAAAATGGATGGAAGAATAACCAGAATGGCAAAGGCTCAGCCAATGATCAGCTCCAGGATGATCAAAGACAGTCTGGAGTTACCTGTAAGTGCTGTGACAGTTAGAAGACGTCTGTGTGAAGCTAATCTATTTACAAGAATCCCCCGCAAAGTCCTTCTGTTAAAAAAAGGCATGTGCAAAAGAGGTTATAATTTGCCAAAGAACACATCAACTGGCCTAAAGAGAAATGGAGGAACATTTTGTGGACTGATGAGAGTAAAATTGTTCTTTTTGGGTCCAAGGGCCGCAGACAGTTTGTGAGACGAGCCTCAAACTCTGAATTCAAGCCATAGTACACAGTGAAGACAGTGAAGCATGGTGGTGCAAGCATCATGATATGGGCATGTTTCTCCTACTATGGTGTTGGGCCTATTTATCACATACCAGGGATCATGGATCAGTTTGCATATGTCATAATACTTGAAGAGGTCATGTTGCCTTATGCTGAAGAGGACATTCCCTTAAAATGGGTGTTTCAAAAAGACAATGACCCCAAACACACTAGTAAACGAGCAAAATCTTGGTTCCAAACCAACAACATTGATGTTATGGAGTGGCCAGCCCAATCCCCGGACCTTAATCCAATTGAGAACTTGTGGGGTGACATCAAAAATGTTGTTTTTCTGAAGCAAAACCAAGAAATGTAAATTAATTGTGGAATAACAGCTGAAAGGTGCCACAAGTTGGTTGACTCCATGCCACACAGATGTGAAGCAGTTATTAAAAACTGTGTTCATACAACTAAATATCAGTTTAGTGATCCACAGGATTACTAAATCCTAGAAACAAAGAAGTTTGTACAAAATAGTTTTGAGTTTGTAAAGTCAACGGCAGACACTGCTATTTTTTTGAACACACCCCTTTCCACTAATTGCCCAATTGCACAGCCTAGCATATCACAAATGCTGGGTCTTGTTGGTTTTCTGAGAATCTACTGCACCTACTGGTACCTTGGATGCCATGTACCAATAAAAAATATACCTAAAACTGGTAATCTGATTAGTCACATTGGACTGCTATTATTTTGAACACTACCTGTGTGTGTACTTCTAACATGTTACAATAATAACAATAATATAATAATAAGACAACCTTGTTTGAATTGTGAAATGGGTTTGGCTAAAAGAAGATTTTGGTTTCATCTGTACTACTAGGTACTCATACTATATATAGACTGGGTTACAATCGCATGACTAAAAAGAGACTAAAATACAATTTTTGTTGACTAAAACTAGAAAAAATAACCACGGATAATTCGGACTAAAATTAGACTAAAATACTCAGATTTTTAGTCGACTGAAACTTGACTAGACTAAAGAGTATGAACACAACTAAAATGAATAAAAACTAAAATGACAGCTTGACACAAGACTAGTCTAAGACTAAAATTAAAAGAGGCCACTAAAAACAACACTACTCTACAGTCAGTGTCTCACTGGGTTTTATGCTCCAACTACAGACAGTATAGTTCCTGTCCCTAAGTAACGTTGTCTTCTGTCCCAGATAACTACGTGGAGGATGACCCGGTGCCATGTGCGTTCGCCGGTCACGGCCGTCAGTGCTCCATTAACGGGTCAGAGTGCCGCGGCCGCTGGGACGGACCCAACGGAGGAATCACCAACTTCGACAACTTCTTCTTCGCCATGTTGACCGTTTTCCAGTGCATCACCATGGAAGGCTGGACGGACGTCCTCTACTGGGTACTGTCGCTGGGACGTTCTCTCAGGGAGAGACATGTCCAGTGTCCTCTCTAAGGGACAAACAGTGTCCTCACTAAGGGACAGACAGTGTCCTCCCTGAAGGACAGGCAGTGTCCTCACTCAGGGACAGACAGTGTCCTGTCTAAGGGACAGACAGTGTCCTCTCTAAGGGACAGACCGTGTCCTCACTAAGGGAAGACAGTGACCTCTCAGGGACAGACAGTGTCCTCCCTGGGGACAGATTGTGACGTCCTCTCTCTCTGTCCTCAGATGAACGATGCCATTGGTTTCGAGCTGCCGTGGGTTTACTTCGTCAGTCTGGTGATTTTCGGGTCGTTCTTCGTGCTGAACCTGGTCCTGGGAGTCCTCAGCGGGTCCGTCCTCTTGTCCTCTGTAGATGTCTCTGTAGACGTCTCTGTAGATGTCCCTGTCGATGTCTCTGTAGATGTCCCTGTAGATGTCTTTGTAGATGTCTCTTTAGACGTCTCTGTTGATGTCTCTGTAGATGTCCCTGTAGATGTCTTTGTAGATGTCTCTGTAGACGTCTCTGTAGATGTCTCTGTAGATGTCTCTGTAGATGTCCCTGTAGATGTCTTTGTAGATGTCTCTGTTGATGTCTCTGTAGATGTTTCTGTAGATGTCCCTGTAGATGTCGCTGTAGATGTTTCTGTAGATGTCCCTGTAGATGTCTCTGTAGACGTCTCTGTTGATGTCTCTGTAGATGTTTCTGTAGATGTCCCTGTAGATGTCTCTGTAGACGTCTCTGTTGATGTCTCTGTAGATGTTTCTGTAGATGTCCCTGTAGATGTCTCTGTAGATGTCTCTGTAGATATCTCTGTAGACGTCTCTGTAGATGTCTCTATTGATGTCTCTATTGATGTCTCTGTAGATGTCTCTGCAGAACGGATGGTGGTGTCTGAACGTGTCCTTGATTGTTGCAGAGAGTTCAGTAAGGAGAGGGAGAAGGCCAAGGCTCGGGGAGACTTCCAGAAGCTGAGGGAGAAGCAGCAGATGGAGGAGGACCTGTGTGGCTACATGGATTGGATCACTCAGGCCGAGGACATGGACGAGCTGGATGAGGACGGGAACCCACGTAAGACAGACAGAGAGTGTCTCTGTGTTTATCTGTGACAGTAATGACGTCAGTTAATCCATTAAACTAACAAGACACAGACAGTTTGTTTAGTTTCTGTCTCTCTGATTGGATGAAAAGTGTCTCTGTGTCCCTCAGGTCCGTCTCTGGGAGACCTGTCCGACAAGAAGAGAGGCAAATTTGGATGGTTCAGTCACTCCAACGACACGCACGGTGAGACAGCATATATGATATATACACATTATATATATATATATATATGACACACACACACACACACATGCACACACACACACACACACACACACACACACACACACACACACACACACACATTTTGAGGTTAAAGGGCATAGGTTGCTGTATAAGGGCGTTTTCACACCTGAAAGTCCGTACCAAGGTCAGTGTTCTGTTACATTGTATACATTTGGTCTTGTTAGTTTTGGTTTCACACTGCAAAAGGAATAAGGGACTTTACAAGACAATTCTACTGGACATGTCATCTCCCTGTGTACTTCCGCGGCTCATTTTGTTTTGGTTACGCTGCGTTGTTAGGCCGGCCGGCATCTGACGTCAGTGTTACTTCCTTAACGTGTTTACACAAAATGAATCCAGCGAGCCACCTTTTACTCCGTTTGAGTCCTTTTCCTATGCGTTATTTCAGTCTTGTGGCAGTGAAGGTTTCTGCTGCTGTCCTCAGCTCCGTTGTGCACACAATTAAATGTTTGTCCTTGGTCTTGTGTTACCTTGCTGCTGATTAGTGATTGTGCTCACCTGCTGAGGCGCGCCGTGGAGCAACGCACACGCCGTCGAGCGCATGCAGCAGCACGGCCGCTGTCACACACACGCAGCTGCACCTCCAGGCAGATCGCCGCAACAAATACTTTTGCTGGTCTTTTGCTACCAGCAGCACCAGCTTAATAAGCAATATGTGAGAGTGCTTGGTATTCGCAAGATGAGCCTCCTCATCATGCCAAAACTGTATCGCCGTCGACAGGAGGGGAGGAGAAAACGGAAAAACCCGCTTTGTCTCAAAATGCGGTTGAAAATTGCTTGCCCTTCCCCTCTCTAGTCCAAAAATACACCTGCCGCTGCTCAGGTGACATCTACATATAACGTTACCACCCTCCACTGATATCATCATGGCATCATCATCATCATCATCATCATCATCATAATCATTTCAGCCATATGGTGGGTGAAACATAAATCAGTGTAATGGCTTCAACACCCTCTGTTAAAAAAAAGGCATGTGCAGAAGAGGTTACAATTTGCCAAAGAACACATCAGCTGGCCTAAAGAGAAATGGAGGAACATTTTGTGGACTGATGAGAGTAAAATTGTTCTTTTTGGGTTGTGAGACAACCCCCAAACTCTGAATTCAAGCCATAGCACACAGTGAAGACAGTGAAGCATGGTGGTGCAAGCATCATGATATGGGCATGTTTCTCCTACTATGGTGTTGGGCCTATTTATCACATACCAGGGATCATGGATCAGTTTGCATATGTCATAATACTTGAAGAGGTCATGTTGCCTTATGCTGAAGAGGACATGCCCTTGAAATGGGTGTTTCAACAAGACAATGACCCCAAACACACTAGTAAATGAGCAAATCTTGGTTCCAAACCAACAACATGGATGTTATGGAGTGGCCAGTCCAATCCCCAGACCTTAATCCAATTGAGAACTTGTGGGGTGACATCAAAAATGCTGTTTCTGAAGCAAAACCAAGAAATGTAAATTAATTGTGGAATGTTGTTACAGAATCTTGGATTGGAATAACAGCTGAAATGTGCCACAAGTTGGTTGAATCCATGCCACACAGATGTGAAGCAGTTATAAAAAAAACTGTGGTCATACAACTAAAAATTTGTTTAGTGATTCACAGGATTTTTAAATCCTAGAAACAAAGAAGTTTGTACAAAATATGGACTAAGTTTTGAGATTGTAAAGTCAACGGCAGACACTGCTATTTTTTTTTAACACACCCCTTTCAACTAATTGCCCAATTGCACAGCCTTAAGAGCGTGCATATCATGAATGCTGGGTCTTGTTGATTTTTTAAAATGTTTATATCAGCTCTGTGTGTGTGTGTGTGTGTGTGTGTCAGTCTAAATGTAGATAGTGTATCTGGGTCTCTGACCCGTTTTCTCTCTGAATCCATTTTACTGAAATCATCATCAGGAAACTGTCTGAAAAATCTCTGTCTGTCTCTCTGTCCTCCTGTCTGTGTCTCTGCCTGTCTGTCTGTCTGTCTGTCTGTCAGCGAGTCTTCCTGCCAGTGAGACAGCGTCTGAAAATACAGAAAACATCGATGAGGAACACACCAACTGCTGCCAGGCCTGCTGGTAAAACACACACACCGAATGTTTAATAATAAACTAAAATAATAATAATAATAATAATAATAGTCGGTGTCTCCAGAGGACAGAGCTTCAGGTTTAACTTCTTATTTCCTTTCAGCTCTAGGATGATGAAGATCAGCTGCTGGTGAGTTCACTGACCGTCAGACATCCAGAGACTGTCCTCCTGTCTGTCCTCCCGTCTGTCCTTCTGTCTCACTGTCTTCCTGTCTGTCCCCGTCTGTCCATCTGTCTGTCCTCTTGTCAGTCCCTGTCTGTCCTCCTGTCTGTTCTCCTGTCTGTCCCCCTGTCTGTCCTCCTGTCTCACATGTCTGTCCCCGTCTGTCCTCCTGTGTCACATGTCAGTCCCCTGTCTGTCCCCCTGTATCACATGTCTGTCCCCCTGTCTGTCCCCCTGTCTCACATGTCTGTCCCCCTGTCTGTCCCTATGTCTCACATGTCTGTCCTACAATGTCATTTAGCAGACACTTTTATCCAATGAGAGTTAATACAACAAAAGCAAGGATGAAGTCTAGAAACATATCAGAGTCAGAGCCATGATTCATTCTGAGTCCATCAGGATGTAACGTAGCGGTCAGTGAGATACTTATCATTTCATCTGTGTAGATCAAGAGTGAAGGTGTTCAGTAAAGAGTTGGTCTTCAGTTTCTTCTTAAAGATTGATAACTCAGCAGATCGGATGTTTGGAAGTTCGTTCCACCACCACTACAGAGGAGAAGAGTCTGGTTTGAGACGCAGACCCCTACAGCGGCGGAGGAGCCAGACGTCTTTCACTGGAAGGAGCTGTGCTGCTGTCTGTAGACAGAGACAAGGCTTTTAATGTGATGCTGCTGAAACTGGGAGCCAGAGAGAGAGATGAAGAGCGTAGTGACATGTGCTCTCCTGGGCTGGTTGAAGATCAGATGAATCATCTGCAGGGGCTTGGTAGTGCAGCAGGGAGACCTGTCAGTAGAGAGTTGCAGTAGTCTAAACGTGATAACATAAGGTGTAAAGATCACCAGTACTGGCAGAGTAGAACTGAAAATCAAAATCGGGAGATCAGTCCAAACAGGCAAACAAATCCGATAAGGGGCAGGCAGGAATCCAAAATCCAATAAACAGGCAGGTTCAGAACAGGTAGATCAGGCAAAAAACAGACAAGAGTACGCTGGAAGGCTTGGTGAAAACACAAGACCATCTGGCAGAGAACAAGTGGAAGTGGGCCAGTATAAATACAGGGGAACTAATGAGGGAATGGCCTGCAGGTGATGAGATGAGCATGGAAACCCAGGTGAAGGGAATGAACTAATTGCCTGGATTGCTGGAAACCTTGACACAACGGCATGAACCAGGAGTTGTGTCGATTGCTCGGTCAGGTATGGTCTGATCTTCCTGATGTTATACAGGATGAATTGACAAGATCGGACAGTTGAGGACATATGAACCTTGAAGATCAGTTCGTCATCAGTCATGACACCCAGGTTCCCTGCAGAGCTGATGGGACGAGATGGATCCACGCTGAAGATTGATAGGCTGATATAAGGTGGGATGGGGTGGGTTTTGTAGTTTGGACACTTTTCCCTTCCAAGATACTTTAAAGATCTCCCTGCTCGGTAGGACTCAAACCATTGGAGGGCAGAACCTGAAATACCAAGTTCTGTGAGTGTCGAGAGGAGGATATGGTGGTTAACAGTGTCGAAGGCTGCAGAGAGGTCCAGCAGCAAAAGAGCAGATGATTGGCCAGATGCTGGAGCCAGACACAGTGATTCTGTTACAGACAGGAGTCAGTCTCAGGAGAGTGACCCTGCTTGAATTAAGACGTACAGGTTGTTCTCAGAAAGGAACCTGGAGACTTGGTTCAAGACTGTGACCTCCAGAATATTTGAAAGGAATGGTAGGAGTGAGACAGGTCTGTAGTTTCCCACCTGGGCCGGGTCCAGTGTTGTTTTTTTTGAGCAGTGGAGTCCTCCTGTCTGTCCTCGTGTTTGTCCTACTGTCTGTCCTCCTGTCTCACCTGTCTTCCCTCCTGTCTGTCCTCCTGTCTGTCTTTGTGTCTGTCCCCCTGTCTCACCTGCCTGTCCCCCTGTCTATCCTCCTGTCTCACCTGTCTGCCCTCCTGTCTGTCCTCATGTCTCACCTGCCTGTCCCTCGTCTCACCTGTCTGTCCTCCTGTCTCACGCTGTCTATCCTCCTGTCTGTCTCCAGTCGAACGCTGCGTCGGTGGAACCGTGTCTGTCGTAGAAACTGTCGTACGGCGGTTAAGTCAGTGACGTTCTACTGGGTCGTCCTGCTGCTCGTCTTCCTCAACACGTCACTGAGCGCCTCAGAGCACTACAACCAGCCAGACTGGCTCACACAAGTCCAGGGTAACAAACATTATTGGAATAATGTTAACTGATTATTATTGTAATACTGTCATCTGATTATTATTGTGATAATGAGTGTAATAAACTCAGTGTTTGTGTTCAGACATTGCCAACAAGGTGCTGCTGTCCCTGTTCACGGTGGAGATGCTGCTGAAGATGTACAGTCTGGGGCTGGCTCATTACTTTGTGGCGTTCTTTAACCGCTTTGACTGCTTCGTGGTGTGCGGCGGCATCGTGGAGACCATCCTGGTGGAGCTGGAGATCATGCCGCCGCTCGGCATCTCCGTGCTGCGATGCGTGCGCCTGCTGCGAATCTTCAAAGTGACGCGGTAAGCAATGCACCTGAGGTCTTTCAGATCCTTCGGATCATTTAGATCCTTCAGGTCCTTCAGACCCTTCAGATCCTTTAAATCCTTCAGACCCTTCAGATCCTTCAGATCCTTCAGATCCTTCAGATCCTTTAGAATCTAAAGGATCTGATTTAAAGGATCTGAAGGGTTTAGCTTTAGAATCTAAAGGATCTGAAGGATCTGAAGGATCTAAAGGATCTGAAGGCTCTGAAGTTTAGATCCTTCAGATCCTTTGGATCCTTCAGATCCTTTAGATCCTTCAGTTCATTCAGACCCTTCAGATCCTTTAGATTCGTCATGTCATTCAGATCCTTCAGGTCCTTCAGATCTTTTAGATCCTTTAGATCCTTTAGGTCCTTCATTTCCTTTAGATCCTTTAGATCCTTCAGGTCCTTCAGATCCTTCAGATCCTTCAGATCATTTAGATCTTTCAGGTCCTTTTGATCTTTCAGGTCATTTAGACCCTTCAGATCTTTTAGATCCTTCAGGTCCTTCAGAGCCTTCAGATCATTTAGATCATTTAGATCCTTAAGGCCATTCAGATCCTTTAGATCCTCTTTTCAGATTATTGTAGAGAAGCGATATGACTCCGCCCCCTCTGATGTCACTCTGTGTCTGCGCAGCCATTGGACAGCTCTGTCCAACCTGGTGGCTTCGCTGTTGAACTCCATGAAGTCCATCGCCTCGCTGCTGCTGCTGCTCTTCCTCTTCCTCATCATCTTTGCTCTGCTCGGCATGCAGCTGTTCGGAGGAAAGTTCAACTTTGACGAGACGCAGACCAAACGCAGCACCTTCGATGCCTTCCCTCAGGCGTTGCTCACCTGCTTCCAGGTAAATCACCTGCTGCAGGTAACTCACGGGCTGCAGGTAACTCCCCTACTGCAGATAAAATGAAAACACATTAAAGGGATTTTTTTTTTTACAAATCAGATCTAACCAACATTTAAAGGGTTAAAATGTCATTGGACGCTCTTGTCGTGTTTCTTGTTTCATTCAAACACAGGGACATTTATTTACCTACAATAAATAATTTTTGATGCAAAATTTTACTCTTAAATCAGATTTTTTAATGCATTAATAAAGACACATGGGACAGCTGCAGACAGAACGATGATGTCACAGATCTAATAAACTCAGCAGAGTTCTGATATTTACATTTCAATTCCTGCTTCATGTGTGTGTGTGTGTGTGTGTGTGTCTGTGTGTGTGTGTGTAGATCCTGACTGGTGAGGACTGGAACATGGTGATGTATGACGGTATCATGGCATACGGCGGCCCCGTGTTCCCAGGGATGATCGTCTGCGTTTACTTCGTCATCCTCTTCATCTGCGGAAACTGTATCCTTCAGATCCTTCAGATCCTTTAGATCTTTCAGGTCCTTCAGGTCTTTCAGATCCTTCAGATCCTTTAGATCCTTCAGGCCCTTTAGATCCTTCAGGTCCTTCAGATGTAATTTTTTCCTCTGAAACGACTTCCGGTTCTTAACGAGCGTTAGACATCCTGCTGAACGTCTTCTTGGCCATTGCCGTGGACAACCTGGCAGGAGGAGACGGAGACGACAAGAAGAAAGAGTGAGTGATGGAGGGACAGAGAGGTTGATGGAGTCATGAAGAGAGAGGGAGGAAATGAAGGGATGATTTATCTGCTCCTGTCATGTCTCTAGTAAGAAGACGGAGGGAGCGCAGGAGGAGGAGGCTGAAGTAGGAGAAGGAGAAGAAGAAGAAGAAGAAGAAGAAGAAGAAGTGAAGGTGATAAAGTCATGGAGGTGATTTAATGTTTGATGTGAAACTCGAGTCCGTCTGTCTGATGTCCGGCTGTCCTGCAGGTGGACATCGACGAGGACACGGAGTACGAGGAGGAGGAGGAGCTGCCTGAAGGAGAGGACGGTCAGTCTGAGACACAATACAACTCACAATAAACACCTGATAGTCCCACATTAACTTTATTCTCCTCCTCTCCTCTCCTCTCCTCTCCTCTCCTCTCCTCTCCTCTCCTCTCCTCTCCTCTCCTCTCCTCTTCTCCTGTCAGATGGAGGAGTCCAGTTAAAGATGGCTGACCTGGCTCCTCCTAAGGAGAAGGTTCTCCCGATCCCAGAAGGCAGCGCGTTCTTCTGCCTCAGCAAAACCAACTGGTGAGACACCTGGTTCACCTGAGCCATAGAGGTTTATTATTATTATTATTAGTTTGATTTTAATGATTATTATTGTTAGAATTATTAATAGTTTCACTTGAAGTCAGAGACGTTCAACAGGAACTGTTTGTAGCCTCCTGATACCTGCTGACATCAAGACAAGACCTCTCTCTCTGTCTCTCTGTATGTCTGTCTTTCTGTCTGTCTGTCTGTCTCTCTCTGTCTACAGTCTCCGTGTGGCGTGTCACACTCTGATCCACCATCACATCTTCACTAACCTGATCCTCGTCTTCATTATCCTCAGCAGCTGCTCATTGGCTGCTGAGGATCCAATCAGAGCGCACTCCTTCAGGAACAACGTGAGTCTCAATCATTCACAGCTGATCTCTTTACCTGTGTTTACCTTTGTTTACCTGTGTTTACTTTTACTTACATTGATAAATAATCTATATTCTTTATGTTTGAGATGAGTGATCTAAAGAAGCTGCTGATTTATCTGCTGATTTATCAAGAACAGAAAAGTTAAATCAAGTTAAAGAACAAAAGTCAGAATTAAATGTCTTCAACCGAGAAGCTAAGCTAAGCTAAGCTAACGATTGAGAGACCTAGAGTTTTGTCGATGAGTCTGTGAGTCAGAGCTGAATGTGTCCCGGAGAGTTTTCACCACGATGATGTCGTGATGATGACGTTGAAATGCGGGGGGAGGGGGCGGGGCTTCAGCAGATTACACAGCAGAAATGGGTCAGTGACTAACTGGGTTAAAGAGGAAACACACGGACAGAAAATCACCAGTTTACTGTCTGATACACACACACACACACACACACACACACACACACTGTGCAGCAGCTGGCTTCATGCAGGACGTAGCAATTAGCAGCAGCTGAGAGAGAAACGACTTCTAACATACAATCAACACACATACTGTACACACATACTGTACACACACACACACACACGTCGCTGTTTTTCATCGTTTCTGTCAGTAAAATATTACCTGTGAACTCTGTGACATAATCACAACATGATGACATCACCTAAATACAGTTAGACAGTCTCTTCAGAGTTAAAGTGTGATGCAGGAAAAGACTAAACAAAGACCCCTCCAGACAGAGAACGCTAGAACGCTACAATTCTACAAGTCATTTAGATGCTTTTATCCAAAGCAATGTACAGATGAGAGTTAATACAACAAAAGTGAGTCCATCAGGATGTAACGTAGCGGTCAGTGATATACTTATCATTTCATCTGTGTAGATCAAGAGTGAAGATGTTCAGTAAAGAGTTGGTCTTCAGTTTCTTCTTAAAGAACTCAGCAGATCGGATGTCTGAAAGTTCGTTCCACCACCACTACAGAGGAGAAGAGTCTAGTTTGAGACGCAGAGCCCTTCAGCAGCGGAGGAGCCAGGCGTCTTTCACTGGAAGAGCGTAGTGGGTGGGAGGGTTTGTGCACCTGAACAAAGGAGTTCAGATAAGCAGGAGCTGTGCTGCTGTCTGTATACAGAGACAAGGCTTTTAATGTAATGCTGCTGAAACTGTGAGCCAGAGAGAGAGAGATGAAGAGCGTAGTGATATGTGCTCTCCTGGGCTGGTTGAAGACCAGATGGATCATCTGCAGGGGCTTGGTAGTGCAGCAGGGAGACCTGTCAGTAGAAAGTTGCAGTAGTCTAAACGTGATAACACAAGGGCCTGAACCAGGAGTTGTGGCGATTCCTTGGTCAGGTAGGGTCTGATCTTCCTGATGTTGTACTGGATGAATCGACAAGATCGGACATTTGAGGACACATGAACCTTGAAGATCAGTTTGTCATCAGTCATGACACCCAGGTTCCCTGCAGAGCTGGTGGGACGAGTTGATGGATCCACGCTGGATTGATAGGCTGTTTTAAGTTGGGACCGTTAGAACGTTATCTGTGACAGAAGTTAATCCAACTCGCAGGTCCAGCAGGTTTCAGTTTACTGTCTGTCTGCTTGCCAACATCAGGAAGTCATTCTGAGATCTCTTCTTGTGCGGCGGCCTCTTGCTTGGTCGCCCTCTCCTGTTTTTTCTTCTTCTTTCCCTCCGTCAGCGTCCTTCTCTGTCTCGACTGTAGAGGCTGATCCGGTTCTGCTGCAGGAGAACGCCCCCCCAAAACCCTTCAGAGCCTTCAGTGAAACAACTTAATTGTTTCTGATGGTTCCTGTGACACCGTGCTGAAGTCATGATGGACCACTTAATACAAACATCAAAAAAATAATTATAAAACCTAGTTTTCTTGACCTGGTGAAAACTCCAGGTACCCCTCACAGCTGGTCTCAGTCCAAAGACCAGGTCCCCTTTCACAGTTCGGCGTCTGAAGGAAACTCATGTTCATATTTCTGTTTTTCTGAAGTTTACAAGTTATAATGTGTTTCTCAGACGTGTGTTAATTCACTGTGTGTGTATGTGTATATGTGTGTGTGTCTGTGTGTGTCTGTGTCTGTGTAGATCCTGGGATATGCAGACTACGCCTTCACCTCCATCTTCACTGTGGAGATCCTACTAAAGGTAAAATCATCTTCAACTCAGATCAAATGACTCCTCCTCTGCTCCTGCTCCATCGTCACCTCCTCCTCCTCTCTCTACCTCTCACCTCCTCTCCTCCTGCTACATCCTCACCTCCTCCTCCAACCTCCTCCCACCTCCTCTGACCTCCTCTCCTCTCTCCTCCTCAGAACTCCTCCCACCTCCTCTCACCTCCTCTCCTCTCTCCTCCAGATGACGGTGCATGGAGCGTTCCTCCACCAGGGTTCGTTCTGCAGGAACTGGTTCAATCTGTTGGACCTGCTGGTGGTCAGCGTGTCGCTGGTCTCCTTCTTCCTGCAGTCAGTATCTACCTTTAATCTGTTAACTGTCATAACCTTAAACTTCATAAGTATTATTATTATTAATATTATTATTAAGAAAGAAAGAAAGAAAGAAAGAAAGAAAGTAGTGAGCCAGCAGCAAGTTATTAATATCATGTGTGTGCGTGTGTGCTGTCCTCTGCTGGCAGGAAACAGCAGCTACAGCTGTTCACTGACTCAGTGTGTGTATGTGTGTGTGTGTGTGTGTGTGTGTGTGTGTGTGTGTGTGTGCAGCTCCAGTGCAATCTCGGTGGTGAAAATCCTGAGAGTCCTGCGGGTTCTCCGACCTCTGAGAGCCATCAACAGAGCCAAAGGACTGAAGGTAGAGTCTGCAGGACTGACTACCTTTGGACTAGGACTAGGATGTCAGGACTACTGCAGGAGAAACACTGACTATTATCAGCATAAAGTGGGCATGTCAGTAAAGACTTGTGGGTTATCAGCATAAAGTGGGCATGTCAGTAAAGAGGAGACTCGTGGGTTATCAGCATAAAGTGGGCATGTCAGTAAAGAACATAGAACCTGTTTGATTCAAATATCTGGAGGTCAGAGGGACGCTGTGAAAATAGACATAAATTGTGTGTGTGTGTGTGTGTGTGTGTGTGTGCAGCATGTGGTCCAGTGTGTGTTTGTGGCCATCAGGACAATTGGAAACATCATGATCGTTACCACGTTGCTGCAGTTCATGTTCGCCTGCATCGGAGTCCAACTCTTCAAGGTGAGACGACTCATGTTCATCATCCTGGGCGGGGGGGGGGGGGGCGCAATCAGCTGACGGGGTGGGTTCACCTGGACAGGTCGCCAGTGGTGATCTCTCCAGAGTCGAACCGGCGACCACAACACCACCGTGCAGCATCTTCTATAATATCTGCAGATCTGTCAGTGTGAAGTCTCAGACAAACTGCACAAACTTCTTCTTAGTCTGCCTTTAATTAGAATTACTAATTGTGTGTGTGTGTGTGTGTGTGTGTGTGTTTCAGGGTAAATTTTATCGCTGCACAGACGAGGCCAAACACACTCCTGAACAGTGCAAGTAAGTTTTTATTTCTTCAACTCCAAAAATATAAAATATAAAACTTGTGAAACACAGCCAGCTGACCTCAGAGTGTGTGTGTGTGTGTGTGTGTGTGTGTGCATGCTCAGGGGGACCTTCGTGGTTTATAAGGACGGGGACGTGAACCACCCGATGGTCAGAGAGCGGATCTGGCAGAACAGCGACTTTAACTTTGACAACGTGCTGATGGGGATGATGGCGCTCTTCACCGTCTCCACCTTCGAGGGCTGGCCCGCGTGAGTCCTGCATCCTGTATTAGTACTGCAGTAATAGGACCAGGGCCGGTTCTAGCCCATTGGCTGCCCTAGGCGATATTGAGATTTTGCGCCCCCCCCCCCCCCCCCCCCCCGAACCACATCCATTCCATGTATTCATTCTGATATAGGTACACTATGTTATATGTATTATGATCCACCGCAAATGATTGATGATGATTGAATGATCATTACCACAACAAAACCGACGTTACATCTTTTAAAAGAAAAAGGGCTTAGAATAGAATTTGTCAGCATTTTTTTTCATAAGCCTGACGTCTCCCAAGCATGCCACAACTTTCCACCTCATAGCACAATCACTACGTTTTCTCTGATTACTTTGAATGTTTACCTAGCTGGAAGGCTCGACAAATGTTAACTGATAAAACAAAAGAAAACTAGCTAGGGTATTTCTTAAAGTACGTTGGCTTACAAGAGTAACTCTAGTTTTTTAGTTTCCTTTAAAAAACGATTTTGTTGCCTGTGAAAGACAGCTTGTGGATTAAGCTAGCAGGCTAAACGATAGCCCACAAGCATTCTAGAAATAGCTAATGCTAGCGGAGTAACGTTATGCAGTGATAGCTAGCTTCTAATGAAACGTCAACCATGAACAGTGAAAGAAAACACAATTTTAATTAAACTTTAGAACTAATGTCTGAGATGAAAATACATACCTCTATACTGTGCTTTCTTCTCCTCCTCCTCTTTTCTTCGTTTTCGCCCCTGTGCACCAGACAGTTTGGTCCTTTTAATTTTGCTAGTTGACCTTCTACGAACGTTAGCGTGATCTAGTTCTAGTGTTTTGTGACTTGCAACTGCATCGTCATGACGAGTGACGACACCCATGCACGTATCATATTTTATATAATATAATATTACATTTTCATTCGAAATATGGGTTGGGGCATGTTCATTTAATTCAATAAGGGTTTTATTGCCCATGCTTTTTTAAAAATGTTTCGTTAATCAATGTTGTCAAAACAAAGATGTATGCTTAAGGGCGCCACAAGGGGGCGCCCCCTGCCAATTTGGCGCCCTAGGCAGCCGCCTTGGTGGCCTGTAGGAATAACCGGCCCTGAATAGGACTAGTATTGTAGTACTAGTACGAATGACCACTGTTACTGCAGTATTAGTACTGGTACTACAGTATGAGTACTGCAGTACCAGTACTCATACTGTTGTACCAGCACTGATACCACACTGATAAAATACTCTACAAAAGAAACATTAAAAGGAAAGAACATGTTGATTTTTTCTTATTTCCAGTTCAGAGATTTTTGGACCTTTACGATCTTCTTCATTCTACAAACATATCAGAGCTAAATTAGGGTGACCAAGCGTCCTCTTTTGCCCGGACATGTCCACTTTTTACGTCCTGTCCGGGGCGTCCGGCCGGGTTTTATAAATTCACGAAAATGTCCGGTGTTCACTGTTTTTCATAGGACCAGTACACGTGCACGTAAATTGACCGGCGCTTTGCACACAATTTTGCGAGACGTAATTACCAACAGGCTGCCTTGTGGGCGGGTCAGCGCCGCACACACAGAGAGAGAGAGACAGAGAGACAGAGAGCAGAGCAGACAGAGGGCATATCGAACAGCGGAGCAAGTGCAGCTTCACAGATGAACTGCAAAAAAAAATTCCGACGTACTGTCACAGGTGGGAGGCGGAGTGCACCGTGTGCAATGCTGGCACATATTTCTCAGTGTCTAATAAAGATGCTGGAGATCTTAAAGCTCAAAGACAACTAAAGATGAAAAGTATAGATCCTTTTTGTTTGTTAAGTTAGTATCTTTGTGAGACTCTATTATTTATCTTATTGCAGTTATTAAGAGATATATTGTTGAAGCTAGATTTTCTTACAGAAGAGTTCATATTGAGAACATTATTTCATATTATTTATTCATTTATTTGAAAAGAGTCTACGAGAGCTATTATTTTGTTACAAGTTTTTACAGATTTCATTTTATTTTATTACAGAAGTTAATTTTGCACCATTGAAGCATAATAAAGCATGTTCATCAACCTCCGAGAAGCCTGTCTGAATTTGTGTCTCGAGGCCGTGCCTATTGTCCTCTTTTTTGGAAATCAAAATATGGTCACCCTAGCTAAAAGTCAGTGATGGAGCCTGGGGATATTCTGAGAAAAAAAACTCAAAATGTACAGCAACAAAAAAATCCAGATTAAAGACATTGAAATTGAAAATTTGCAAGGAAAAAAAACTTGTAATATCAAATTAAAAAAAACAAACTTGAAATTATTCAGTCAAGAAGCTCTGAAATTAAAGACATACATTTATGAGGGGGAAAATGGAATATTTATATTCTGGGATTTAAAAATCATACATTTACGAGACAAAAAACTCAGAAATACCCTGAAAATAAAAGTTTAAACTTAGGAGATAAAAGGCTGCAGGAAGCGATCGGTTTGGATCAGGTTCTGGTTGATCAGGTCCTGTCTGTTTCAGGACCTGGATCTGGTCCTGTCTGGATCAGGTTCTGTCAAGATCCGGTCCTGTGTGATCAGGTCCTGTCTGGATCCTGTCCTGGATCAGGTCCTGTCTGATCAGTGTCAGGCTTGGGCAAAAAGGAGGACTCAGATGCAGATAGGCAGCGGTAATGACAGGTATTATTTACCTGAATAGATTTCTCTTAGACAGCAATGATAAATAAACAAGCTATGAACTTCTAGAAGGTCCGAAGACACACCAAGAAAACAAAACAAACACAGAACAAAAAGCGCTCCCGAAAGAGGTAAACACTACTCTGATCTTATAGGAAATATTCTATGAAAATTTAGAAACAAAACAAAATCACTCCGAAGAGGAAAAGCTCACAGGCTAAGAAACTATCTACTCTAATCTACACTGAACAAAAATATAAACGCAACACTTTTGTTTTTGCTCCCATTTTTTATGAGATGAACTCAAAGATCTAAAACTTTTTCCATATGCACAAAATAACCATTTCTCTCAAATATTGTTCACAAATCTGTGTAAATCTGTGATATTGAGCACTTCTCCTTTGCCGAGACAATCCATCCCACCTCACAGGTGTGGCATATCAAGATGCTGATTAGACAGCATGATTATTGCACAGGTGTGCCTTAGACTGGCCACAATAAAAGGCCACTCTAAAATGTTCAGTTTTATCACACAGCACAATGCCACAGATGTCGCAAGTTTTTAGGGAGCGTGCAATTGGCATGCTGACAGCAGGAATGTCCACCAGAGCTGTTGCCCGTGAATTGAATGTTCATTTCTCAACCATAAGCCGTCTCCAAAGACGTTTCAGAGAATTTGGCAGTACGTCCAACCGGCCTCACAACCGCAGACCACGTGTAACCACACCAGCCCAGGACCTCCACATCCAGCATGTTCACCTCCAAGATCGTCTGAGACCAGCCACTCAGACAGCTGCTGCAACAATCGGTTTGCATAACCGAAGAATTTCTGCACAAACTGTCAGAAACCGTCTCAGGGAAGCTCATCTGCATGCTCGTCGTCCTCATCGGGGTCTCGACCTGACTCCAGTTCGTCGTCGTAACCGACTTGAGTGGGCAAATGCTCACATTCGATGGTGTCTGGCACGTTGGAGAGATGTTCTCTTCACAGATGAATCCCGGTTTTCACTATTCAGGGCAGATGGCAGACAGCGTGTGTCGCGTCGTGTGGGTGAGAGGTTTTGTGATGTCAATGTTGTGAATCGAGTGGCCCATGGTGGCGGTGGGGTTATGGTATGGGCAGGCGAGACAATCCATCCCACCTCACAGGTATGGCATATCAAGATGCTGATTAGACAGCATGAATATTGCACAGGTGTGCCTTAGACTGGCCACAATAAAAGGCCACTCTGAAATGTGCAGTTTTGTTTTAATGGGGGGGTCTGGGGGGGTCAGAAAATTGGTCAGTATCTGGTGTGACCACCATTTGCCTCACGCAGTGCAACACATCTCCTTCGCATTGAGTTGATCAAGTTGTTGATTGTGGCCTGTGGAATGTTGGTCCACTCCTCTTCAATGGCTGTGCGAAGCTGCTGCATATTGGCAGGAACTGGAACATGCTGTCGTAGACGCCGATCCAGAGCATCCCAAACATGCTCAATGGGTGACATGTCCGGTGAGTATGCTGGCCATGCAAGAACTGGGATGTTTTCAGCTTCCAGGAACTGTGTACAGATCCTTGCAACATGGGGCCGTGCATTATCATGCTGCAACATGAGGTGATGGTCGTGGATGAACGGCACAACAATGGGCCTCAGGATCTCGTCACGGTATCTCTGTGCATTCACAATGCCATCAATAAAATGCACCTGTGTTCGTCGTCCATAACATACGCCTGCCCATACCATAACCCCACCGCCACCATGGGCCACTCGATTCACAACATTGACATCACAAAACCTCTCACCCACACGACGGCACACACGCTGTCTGCCATCTGCCCTGAATAGTGAAAACCGGGATTCATCTGTGAAGAGAACATCTCTCCAACGTGCCAGACGCCATCGAATGTGAGCATTTGCCCACTCAAGTCGGTTACGACGACGAACTGGAGTCAGGTCGAGACCCCGATGAGGACGACGAGCATGCAGATGAGCTTCCCTGAGACGGTTTCTGACAGTTTGTGCAGAAATTCTTCGGTTTCTTCGGCAAACCGATTGTTGCAGCAGCTGTCTGAGTGGCTGGTCTCAGACGATCTTGGAGGTGAACATGCTGGATGTGGAGGTCCTGGGTTGGTGTGGTTACACGTGGTCTGCGGTTGTGAGGCCGGTTGGACGTACTGCCAAATTCTCTGAAACGCCTTTGGAGACGGCTTATGGTTGAGAAATGAACATTCAATTCACGGGCAACAGCTCTGGTGGACATTCCTGCTGTCAGCATGCCAATTGCACGCTCCCTCAAAACTTGCGACATCTGTGGCATTGTGCTGTGTGATAAAACTGAACATTTTAGAGTGGCCTTTTATTGTGGCCAGTCTAAGGCACACCTGTGCAATAATCATGCTGTCTAATCAGCATCTTGATATGCCACACCTGTGAGGTGGGATGGATTGTCTCGGCAAAGGAGAAGTGCTCAATATCACAGATTTACACAGATTTGTGAACAATATTTGAGAGAAATGGTTATTTTGTGCATATGGAAAAAGTTTTAGATCTTTGAGTTCATCTCATAAAAAATGGGAGCAAAAACAAAAGTGTTGCGTTTATATTTTTGTTCAGTGTAGGTTACAAAATTAACAAACAGAAAACACTCCAAAAGGAGGAAAACAAAGCTACAAAAAATTACTCAGACTTTGGAAATAAAGAAACTAACCAGAAAACTATGAACAAAAAAATCACTCTGTTTCAGAGGAAAAGCTAATTCAACAAACAGTGCTTGACCAACTTAACTTGGTTCGAGACAGGACTGTGAACAAGGCTGGACGTATTTGACAGGACAACGAAATACTCTGGAAACAAGGACAGGGGAAGACAAAGACTATATACACACACACACACACACACACGGGGAGGGGAACACAGGTGGAAACAATCAGGAATCAGGGAAGACACCAGACCATGACACAGGAGGAAGGGCAAGTGACCTGAAACGAGAGGGAAGTTACTTTTCTAAATAAAACCAGAAGTTACTTTTCAAAATAAAACCGTAAATTCACAAGACAAAAAACCCAAGACAAGACATCCCTCACCGCGCTGTGACAATCAGGTCCTGATCACCCTGTCCCTTGTCCCTCAGGCTGCTGTATAAAGCTATCGATGCTAATGGGGAGAACTCTGGTCCGATCTATAACTACCGAGTGGAGATCTCCATCTTCTTTATCGTCTACATCATCATCATCGCCTTCTTCATGATGAACATCTTCGTCGGCTTCGTCATCATCACCTTCAGAGAGCAGGGGGAGCAGGAGTACAAGAACTGTGAGCTGGACAAGAACCAGGTCTGACCAGGTCCCCCATCTGGATCATCACACAGATCCACCCGACCTCCACCCTGGTCTCTATTAACCCTTTATCCCTTTAACCCTTTATGTGTGCAGAGGCAGTGTGTGGAGTACGCTCTGAAGGCTCAGCCTCTCAAACTCTACATCCCAAAGAATCCGGTTCAGTACAAGTTCTGGTCCATCATCAACTCCACAGGATTTGAGTACGTCATGTTCGTCCTGATCCTGCTGAACACCGTCACTCTGGCTGTCCAGGTGAGGACACACACACACACACACACACACACACACACACACACTCTGTTCATCATGTTCATTAATCCAACACGTGATTAAATCAATCTGGTTTCAAGAGCGGTCACTTGACTGAAAACCCCGCCCCCTCCCCGCCGCATGTCAAACTTCATGAGCATCATGAATTATTATCACTAAGCTCGTACAGTAAGACAGGCAGAGTTTTAGGACTCACAAGAGAAAGAATGATCAAAGGCCAAATTTCCCCTTTTAGTCATCAGATAACCTCCAGAGAATCTGGATGAATGTACAAGAAAAAAATCACAATTTTTCAAGAGAAAAATACAAATTTATGATAGAAAAATCTAAAATTTATGAGAACAAGACACATTTACGAGAAAAAAATCACAAATGTACAAGAAAAACAAAATCACAATTTACGATCAAAAAATTCAAATACGATCAAAAAAAATCACTCATTTTTGTGAAAAAAAATCACACATTTTTGAGAAAAAAAATCACAAATTATATGAGAAAAAAATCACAAATTAAAGAGAAAAATATACAAATTTACGAGAAAAAACCCCTCAAATTTAAAATGAAAAACTCACATATTTAAGAGAAAAAAAACAAGAAAAAAAATCTCAAATTTACAAAAAAAAAATCTCCTTGTCACATGTCCCACCACTGCTCATGGAACTACACTGGCTACCTGTTGCCGCATCAAATTCAGATCTCTAATGCTTGCCTACAAAGCCATCTCCGGTACTGCACCCAGCTACCTGAACACCCTGATTCAGGCATACGCTACCTCACCACTGCTGAGCTCTTCCAATGAACGGCGCCTGGCTCTGCCACCCGTTGTTCCAAGGCAAACCAAACTCTTTGTGTTTGTTGTTCCCCGTTGGTGGAAACCACTACCAGTTCCTACCAGAACAGTAATGTCCCTCTCTACCTTTAAAAAACTCCTGAAGATCCAGCTCTTCAGAGAGGAGCTTCTCTCCTAGCACCACACGATAATTCTGCTCCTTAAAGAATCCTCACTAGACCTCATTGCTGCACTAACACCTCTTAGAGCACTAGACCTTCATTGTTTCCCTTTTCTGTGAGTTGCTTTGGATAAAAGACTCTCTCTGCTAAATGACTAAATGTAAATGTTTCTGTTCTAAACTCTGATGGATGGTTTGATGTGTGTGTGTGTGTGTGTGTGTGTGTGTGTGTGTGTGTGTGTGTGTGTGTGTGTGTGTGTGTGTGTGTGTGTGTGTGGGTCCTGCAGCACTACGAACAGTCGAAGACTTTCAGTCACATCATGGACATCCTGAACATGGTGTTCACGGGACTCTTCACCGTGGAGATGCTGCTGAAGCTGCTGGCACTCAGACTTAGGGTGAGAGTGTGTGTGGGGGTGTGTGTCTGTGTTTGAGTGTGTGTGTGTGTGTGTGTGTGTGTGTCTGTGTGTGTGTGTGTGTGTGTGTGTGTGTGTGTGTGTGTGTGTGTGTGTGTGTGTGTGTATGTGTGTATGTGTGTGTGTGTGTGTGATGAGGTCATTAACGTGGTGATGACATCATCTCTCCTCCAGCATTACTTTGTGGATGCCTGGAACTCGTTTGACGCTCTGATCGTGGTCGGCAGCGTCGTTGACATCGTGGTCACCGAGTTCAGTGTGAGTCCTGCTGCGCTGTGATTGGCTGCTCCTCCGCTGTCATTCATCCTGTCTCACCCTCTCCCCTGTCTGTCTCAACCTCTCCCTGTCTGTCTGTCTCACCCTCTCCCTGTCTGCCTGTCTCACCCTCTCCCTGTCTGTCTCACCCTCTCCCTGTCTGTCTCACCCTCTCTCTCCCTGTCTGTCTCACCTTCTCTCTCCCTGTCTCACCCTCTCCCTGTCTGCCTGTCTCACCCTCTCTCTCCCTGTCTGTCTCACCTTCTCTCTCCCTGTCTAACCCTCTCCCTGCCTGTCTGTCTCACCCTGTCTGCCTGTCTCACTCTCTCTCCCCGTCTGTCTCACTCTCTCGCTCCCTATTTGTCTCACCCTCTGTCCTCCTGTCTGTCTCACCCTCACTCTCCCTTCCTGTCTCACCCTCTCTCTCCCTGTGTATCTCACCCTCTCTTTGCCTGTCTGTCTCACCCTCTGTCTGCCTGTCACTTTGTCTCTCTCCCTGTCTGTCGCACCCTCTCTCTCCCTGCCTGTCTCACCGTCTCTCTACCTGTCTGTCTCTCAGAGTGGGGAGGACAGCTCTCGCGTGTCGATCACTTTCTTTCGTCTGTTCCGAGTGATGCGATTGGTCAAGCTGCTGAGCAAAGGGGAGGGGATCCGCACGCTGCTGTGGACCTTCATCAAGTCACTGCAGGTCAGGGGGGCTAACACTGGACGGGACGGGGCTAACAGTTGGTGAGCCACTCTGGGGCGGGGTTAACAGTGGGTGGGGTTAGCCTGGGGGCGGGGCTAACACCAGGTGGGGCTAATAGTGGGTGAGCCACTCTGGGGGCAGGGCTAACACTGGGGGCGGGGCTAACAGCAGCAGGTAACCTCCTGGTTGTCTCTCTCCAGGCTCTGCCGTACGTCGCTCTGCTCATCGCCATGATCTTCTTCATCTACGCCGTCATCGGGATGCAGGTGAGTTCAGAGGATCAGGGGATTAGTGATCCTGCAGGTGGCGCTGTGACACATGAACAGCTGATTCCAACTGAGTTTGAGCTGAACTTTAGTATTTGTTGCTCTTCTCATTAACATGTCAGTGTGTCATTAATCTGCATTTATTTTATATTTTATATTTGATTATGTATTTATTTGTTTATTACAGGAACAGAAACATCTGATAAACAGTAATAAACAGAAATCCAGTTTGCATATAAAATAATGTGACATTATTGTTTGTTTCACCTGCAGGACTGGTAATATGTAATATCTACAGACAAATACTTTAAATATTTACTCATATAGAGATTATTTATTTAATTATTCCTGTCTGTCCCCCTGTCTGTCCCCCTGTCTGTCTGTCTGTCTGTCTGTCTGTCTGTCTGTTCTCCTGTCTGTCTGTCTGTCTGTCTGTCTGTCTGTCTGTCAGACGTTTGGTAAGATAGCGATGCAGGATTACACTCAGATCAACAGAAACAACAACTTCCAGACATTTCCTCAAGCCGTCCTGCTCCTCTTCAGGTCAGACTCCTCCTCCTCCTGCTCCTCCTCCTCTCCTCTCCTCCTCCTCCTCTCTCCACTTCCTCCTCTCCTCTCTCCTCCTCTCCTCCTCTCCTCCTCCTCTGTGGTGTTTACAGCCTGTTCAGGTCATAATGTTGTTGTTGTTGTTGTTGTTGTTGTTGTTATTTTTGTTGTTGTGGTGGTCAGGTGTGCTACAGGTGAGGCGTGGCAGGAGATCATGTTGGCAAGTCTTCCTGGTAAACGATGCGACCGTGAGTCAGATTACGAACCAGGAGAAGAGTTCAGCTGTGGAAGCAACTTCGCCATCGTTTATTTTATCAGCTTTTTCATGCTGTGTGCTTTCCTGGTATGCACGCACACACACACATGCACACACACACACACACACACACAAACAGACAGACAGAGATACACACACACAGACACACACAGATACACACACACAGAGACAGACACACAAACACATACACACACAGACGCACACACACAGACACATACACACACACACACACACACAGATACAAACTGACTGAGTGTTTGTGCTTCAGATCATTAATCTGTTCGTCGCTGTCATCATGGACAACTTTGACTATCTGACACGTGATTGGTCGATTCTGGGACCGCATCATCTGGACGAGTTTAAGAGGATCTGGTCCGAATACGACCCAGAGGCCAAGTACGCTCCACTGTTAGCCAAGCTTAGCACAAACACTGGAAGCAGAGAGAAACTGTTAGCCTAGCTTAGCACAAAGACTGGGAGCAGAGGGAAACTGTTAGCCTAGCTTAGCACAAAGACTGGAAGCAGGGGGAAACTGTTAGCCTAGCTGAGCACAAAGACTGAAAGCAGGGGGAAACTGTTAGCCTAGCTTAGCACAAAGACTGGAAGCAGAGGGAAACTGTTAGCCTAGCTTGGCACAAAGACTGGAAGCAGAGGGAAACTGTTAGCCTAGCTTAGCACAAAGACTAGAAGCAGGGGGATACTGTTAGCCTAGCTTAGCACAAAGACTGGGAGCAGAGGGAAACTGTTAGCCTAGCTTAGCACAAAGACTGGAAGCAGGGGGAAACTGTTAGCCTAGCTGAGCACAAAGACTGAAAGCAGGGGGAAACTGTTAGCCTAGCTTAGCACAAAGACTGGAAGCAGAGGGAAACTGTTAGCCTAGCTTGGCACAAAGACTGGAAGCAGAGGGAAACTGTTAGCCTAGCTTAGCACAAAGACTAGAAGCAGGGGGATACTGTTAGCCTAGCTTAGCACAAAGACTGGGAGCAGAGGGAAACTAGAGAAAAAAAATGTGTCTTTGTAGGATTCATATTTTTGTTATCTTTTTTTTCTTTCACAAAAAACAACAAACAATGAAAAAAAGAGAGGAAAATAAATGTGGTAGAAATGTTCCAAAGGCATCCTGGAGTCAGCTGTTGTAGTACTTTAATGAGCACAATGACTGGGAACAGAGGGAAACTGTTAGCCTAGCTTAGCACAAAGACTGGAAGCAGAGGGAAACTGTTATCTTGTGTAGTAACTGAATGTTTTGTTTTCCCCCCTCAGAGGTCGTATTAAACACCTGGACGTGGTCGCTCTGCTCAGGAGGATCCAGCCTCCTCTGGGCTTTGGGAAGCTGTGTCCTCACAGAGTGGCCTGTAAGGTAAACACTGACTATATAAACCTATAGAAACATGAGGGTAAACACTGCCTATAGAAACCTATAGAAACAGGGAGGTAAACACTGCCTATATAAACCTATAGAAACACAGGGAGGTAAACACTGCCTATATAAACCTATAGAAATGTGGAGATAAACACTGCCTATATAAACCTATAGAAACACATGGAGCTAAACACTGCCAAACACGTACACACACACACACACACACACACACACAGACGCACACACACAGATACATAGACACATACACACACACACACACACGCACACACACACTGCCTATAGAAACCTATAGAAACATGGAGGTAAAAACTGACTATATAAACCTATAGAAACACATGGAGCTAAACACTGCCAAACACATACACACACACACACACACACACACACATACACACACACACACACACATACACACACACACACACAGACGCACACACACAGATACACAGACACATACACACACAGACGGACACACACACACACACACACAGACACACACACTGCCTATATAAACCTATAGAAACACATGGAGGTCAGTCTGAGGTGTCCCACAGGCCTCCTACTCCTCCTACTCCTAATCCTCCTCATGCTCCTGCTCCCTCAGCGCCTTGTGGCAATGAACATGCCTCTGAACGCTGACGGGATGGTGACCTTCAATGCCACCCTGTTCGCTCTGGTTCGCACGGCGCTGAAGATCAAGACTGAAGGTGAGGGATCGGTCCACAGGGTGAGCTGATGAGCTCTGATACCACCTGAACGCATCATTATCATAACTTATGTCTGGCCCCGCCCCCTTTGTGTGCTGTTGCTAGGTAACCCCGACCAGGAGAACGAGGAGCTGCGAGGAATCATCAAGAAGATCTGGAAGAGAATGAAACCAAAACTACTGGACGAAGTGATACCGCCTCATGAAGGTACTGATGGATAGATGTGGAGAGAATTAAAGTGAAAGAACACAACCCTATGGATCACCAGGACCTGATTAATAAGAGTTAAAACGCTGAGAGCCAATCACATGTTCCAGTCTCTGGCACCGGAAGTGATGTTTTACCTGCTTGTTAACCTGCTTGTTAACCTGTTCATTAACCTGCCTGTTAACTGGCGTTAACCTGCTCTACAACCTATTTGTTAACCTTCCTATTAACCTGCTGGTTTATCTGCTCTATAACATGCTTGTTAACCTGCCTATTAACCTGCTCGTTAAACTGTCTATTAACCTGCTCGTTAACCTGCTTGTTAACCTGCCTGTTAACCTGCTCTATTACCTGCTCATTAAACTGCCTGTTAACCTGCTCGTTAACCTGCCCGTTAATTGAAACACCACTTAAAACAGTAAACAGATGATGTCAGGGTCGTGATGCTGACTGACTCTGTGTCGTCCTGCAGAGGAGGAAGTAACAGTTGGGAAGTTTTACGCCACATTCCTGATCCAGGATTACTTCAGGAAGTTCAGGAAGAGGAAAGAGAAAGGAGACCTAACTGGAGAGTCTGACGCCACCAACCCATCTGCTGTCCAGGTCTCTGTCTGTCTGTCCGTCCGTCCGTCCGTCTGTCAGAACACAGGAGTTGTTGGTCTGCTGCAGTCTCAATCAGCTGGTTATGTGACTTTAGTGAATCTGAACAAATATCTTAAAACACAAAGTCACACAAACACACAACAACACAAACACACTAACAGACCGAGGCAGAAGTGAACCAACAACTCCTGTGTTCAATCTGCCAAAAATATTGTTTTTGTCAAAGGAATCTGGTGTCAGGGCCCCTTAGGTACACATCTGTTAGGAGATGCTGACCCGTGTGTGTGTGTGTGTGTGTGTGTGTGTGTGTGTGTGTGTGTGTAGCTGTGTAAAGCCGGTCTGAAGACTCTGCAGGATCTGGGTCCAGAGATGCGTCTCGCTCTGAACGAGGACCTGGAGGACGAAGCCATGATGGATGACGAGGAGCTGGAGGAGGACACTGCTTACCAGGTCTGTCTGCCTGTCTGTCTGTCTGTCTGTCTGTCTGTCTATCTGTCTGCCTGTCTGCCTGTCTGCCTGTCTGACCTGTCTGTCTCTCTGTCTGTCTCTCTGCAGAGTGAGAATGGTTTTGGACCGGAGAGAGAGCGGCGTGGCTCTGTACTGACCACGCCCACTGGTACAACAACAACATATTATTACTATATTCAGTTTATCACTAAGTGCTGCAAATTGATTACTATAATTCCCTCAACCCCCCACCATCCCCCACGCCCCCCCACCCCTCGCTGCAGGTCCCGGCGGTGTCATTGGGGACGGCGGCGTCTCTAACGGAGGTCTGGTCCATCGCGTAGGTTCGCTCACCAAGATGCCAAACGGCAGCGAACACGACGAGCATCTCCGCCGTGGAGACAACACAAGGTCATCTGTCAATCATCACCATCACCGCCGGCCCTCCGCCAGGAACGGCGTGCTGGAGCACAAGAGGCCATCCTACCACAAGTACACCAGGTACTGTACACCTGGAGAACGGTACACCTGTAGTGCTGCAATACAATTATGATTTAAAAAATGTATTATTGAGTGTGCTTGTAAGAGCCACTATATACACTCCTCCGGGGTTCTTCTTATTCTTCTGTGTTTTTTTTGGTGGACTACTCCTCCCAGAGTTTAGGTTGCACATACATTAAAAACATTACCTTTTCTAAGGGTTTCCACAAACGGTTTTCAAATTATTCTGCAAAAACACTCCAATGTTACCCAATGGAGAGGCTAGAGTGGATAACATCATCACTAGAGTGCAGAGGGAGAGAAAAAATTGTCAAAAAAATAAATTTGGAAACTGCGTTCGAGGCCACAGATGCCACTCTACAGAAATATTTTACACATAGAAACGTAGGAAAATTGGTCTTCTCACTCACATTGTTCCCCTAAAGCTGTCAGAGTTATAATTTGGGCATAGGACGCACAGATGATCCACCAACATGCACCCACAGCCTCATAGACCGCCATAGTAAAAAGGGAACATTTCTGGAGGAAAGCAGAGGTACCATTTTTTTCTGATTTTCTAAAAGAACAATTTCTTCATTTTTCTTCACAAAACATGTGTTGACACTCAGGAAGAACTCAGGAGGCTCAAAGTTAAGTCGGTTCAATGATAGGAACTACGGTTTGGACACAAATGCTTTCTGTTTGATGGGAACTTTCTTCTGTTTTTCTCTTCTGTTTGCTTGGCATATTTTCTAATTCACTTAATGCTGCAGTTCATGTGTCGGCCTCCAGGCAGCACTGTGTCAGCTGACTGGCGTCTCAATCAGTCACTGTGTCTCTGTGCAGGAGGGACTCCAGGGACAGATACTGGAGGGATGGAGACACGGAGACATACGGAGAGCAGGGATACTACAGCAGAGAGGAGGACAACGAGTCCATCAGCTCCAGAGACAGGTGAGACACACAGACAGACAGACAGACAGGTGAGACAGGCAGACAGGTAAGACACACAGACAGGCGAGGCACACAGACAGACAGACAGACATACAGACAGACGGACACACAGACAGGCCTTTGTGTTTTATTCTGTGTTCATGTGTATGTGTGTGTGTGTGTGTGTGTGTGTGTGTGTGTGTGTGTGTGTGTGTTTTGCAGGCGTTACCCTGATGACCTGTACAGAGACCAGTACACCAACGGTAGCTATGGTAACGGGTACAGTGATGGCAGGAGGACGACCCGGAGACGTCTGCTTCCTGCCACGCCCACAGGTTACCTCATCACTTCATCACTCAGACGCCGTGATGTCACAGCGGCCCGCCCCGGTGACATCACTATGATGTCACAGCGCCCTGTTGACATCACTGTGATGTAACAGTTTATTTCCTGTTTCAGGTCGGAAACCTTCGTTCAACATCCAATGTCTGAGGAGACAGAGCAGTGATGATCTACCCCCACCTGGAACATACCACCACACACAGGTACACACACACACACACACACAGACACACACACACACACACATACTAGATACCACCACACACAGGTACACACACACACACACACACACACACACACACACATACACACACACACACACACACACACACAAAGGCATAGGTTGCTGTAAAAATGAATACTTGAAAAGGAATGCTTGTTGTGCTCCTTGTATATAATATAGTATCATAACATTACTAGTATTAATTGTTTGAAATCTCTGAAGAATCTCATCATAGTGTACACACACCGGCAGTAGCCCCCGTGGCCCTTTCAGAATTTCCCCAGAGGAAATTTTCTAGTAATAATTACAGTCCATAACCATCTCAAATATAAACTAAGGAATATCTGCACACATAGGGATGTAATTACAGGCCAAGCTGCATTTAAATCACATATGCATGTGGAAATATTACAAGGCAGGCAGTCACCAGTATCCATATAATAACACTAATAGTTCAGGGGGACAAACAGCTTTAACATGCAGCTATCATTAGCTCAGAACACAGTGCAATGGCGCCGCCTACAGGCTAAACAAGGTGCTGCTGCTGGCAGCCACACATAACAGGCTCATTCTCTGTATATAAACAGCACAATACATACATATATATATGTATATATATATATATATATATATATATATATATATATACTGCATGGATATAAAACACTTAACAACATACTATGAGGTCACTGACATTCCTTCACAGACTTAATGCTCTTAAAGAAGGTGAATATCGGCCAGCGAACAGAGATGCACAGCAGCTGCTGCAGTCACCTGATCACCTGTAAACTAAACACACTGAGAACATCCAGGTACAAACTATCAAATAACACACGTCATCATGTGAGCACAGAGTGTCAGGAGGGAGAACACACAGTGAATGTCTGAGCCTTTAAGGGTAACCTTTCTCCTCCCCCTGATCCTGCTCCTACTCTTCCTCTCCTCCTCCTCCTCTCTCCTCCTCCTGCTCCTCTCCTCCTCATTCCTCTCCTCCTCCTCTCCTCCCTCCTGCCTTCTCTTTCTCCTCCTCTCTCCTTCTGCTCCTCCTGCTCCTCCTCCTCTCTCCTGCTCCTCCTCTTTCTCTTCCTGCTCCTCTTCTCTCCTCCTGTACCTCCTCCTCTCTACTCCTGCTCTTCCTCCTCTCTCCTCCTCCTTCTCTCTCCTCCTGCTCCTCCTCCTCTCTCCTCCTCCTCATCTCTACTCCTCCTCTCTCCTCCTGCACCTCATCCTCCTCCTCTCTACTCCTCCTCTCTCCTCCTGCTCCTCCTCTTCCTCCTCCTGCTCCTCCTCCTCTCACCTCCTCCTCATCTCTACTCCTCCTCTCTCCTCCTGCACCTCCTCCTCCTCCTCTCTACTCCTCCTCTCTCCTCCTGCTCCTCCTCCTCTCTCATCCTCCTCATCTCTACTCCTCCTCTCTCCTCCTGCACCTCCTCCTCCTCTCTACTCCTCCTCTCTCCTCCTGCTCCTCCTCCTGCTCCTCCTCTTCCTCCTCATTCTGCTCCTCCTCTCTACTCAGCAAACCTTCAGCAGCTATGAGTCTCGTCTCTCCTCTGGGCGCTCCTCGGCGGCCTCCTCGGCGTCCTGGGCAAACCCGTGTCCTCGCCGTGGTCGACTCCTCTACGCTCCTCTCATCCTGGTGGAGGAGGAGGGCAGCCCTCCCTGGGGGGGGGGGGAGGAGGAGGAGGAGGAGGAGGAGGAGGAGAGGGGAAGAAGGGAGGAGCAGGAAGAGGTGAGACTCATATGGAAACATGTCATACTGTATAAAACTTATCATATGAATAGTTTTATATGAACACAGATAAGTGTTCCTATATACCTGTATATCTATATGTGACTGTTACCTCAGCAGGTGTTTGTGCTCCTGCAGGTGTCAGTGTGACAGGAGCAGCTCCCCGACCCGCCTGGTACGGAGGCCCAGCAGGGACACCAGGTACAAACATCAATATCATAATAATATGTAATAATAACCTGCTGCTGGAGGAGCAGCTTCACCTGGAGGAGGAGCTGATCTCTGCAGATCTGAAGCATCACTGAATCACTGAAACTGATTTAAACATTAAATCCTGTTAACCTTTTGACTCATTGTGTCATGTGACCTGTAGCCCCGCCCCCGTACCGAGCCTACACAACCCTCAGAGTTCCCTCTCAGCTCAGCACAATGACGGAGAAACGGGGCTCCGCAGACAGCCTGGTGGAGGCGGTGAGACATCAATACTGTTATTGAATTGTGATTAGTGATTTGTGATTATTGATCAGTGATTACTGATCTTTGACTGCTGATCTATGATTACTGATCTATGATTAGTAATCTGTGATTATTGATCTGTTGATCTGTGAGTATTGATCTGTTGATCTGTGATTATTGATCTGTGATTAATGATCTGTGATTATTGATCTGTGATTAATGATCTGTGATTATTGATTAGTGATTACTGATCTATGATTATTGATCTGTGATTACTGATCAGTGATTATTTATCAGTGATTATTGATCGGTGATTAATGATCTGTGATTACTGACCTGTGACTATTGATCAGTGATTACTGATTTATGATTATTGATCTGTGATTACTGACCTGTGACTATTGATCTGTGATTACTGACCTGTGACTATTGATCAGTGATTACTGATTTATGATTATTGATCTGTGATGACTGATCTATGATTATTGATCTGTGATTAATTATCAGTTGTTATTGATCTGTGATTACTGATCTATGATTATTGATCTGTGATTACTGATCTGTGATTATTGATCAGTGGTTATTGATCTGTGATTACTGATCTGTGATTATTGATCAGTGGTTATTGATCTGTGATTACTGATCTGTGATTATTGATCAGTGGTTATTGATCTGTGATGATTGATCTGTTTATCTGTGATAACTGATCTGTGATTATTGATCTCTCTGCAGGTCCTGATCTCTGAGGGTCTCGGTCTCTACGCTCGGGATCCAAAGTTTGTGGCGTTTGCGAAGCGGGAGATTGCCGACGCGTGTCACATGACGGTGGACGAGATGGAGTCGGCGGCGAGCGACCTGCTTGGCACGAGCAGCCACGGCTTCCTGAACTCGGCTGACCCCGGCGCTCTGTACAGCGACGAGGAGCCGATCAGGACAGGCCGCGACGAGGACGAGCTTGCCGACGAGATGACCTGCGTCACGTCGTTCTGACACTCCGACCAATCAGAGAGCAGACTGAATCGGGAGGGGGCGGAGCTAAACGTGGCCGCTGGCAGAGCGCGGCAAAGTTGTCGGGTTGTTACCGTGGTGACGCCACAAAGCTGTACAGAATCACACTTTACCCACAATGCACTGAGGCAGGAAACAGATGTTAGCATTGGGCTAGTTAGCTGAAGATGCTAACTGGCTCGTATAGCACTTTGCAGCAAGCTAGCTTGTGTTAGCTACTTCAGGCATCAGAAACCTGATATAATATATAATACTATATATAATATATCATATGTAATACTATACAATATTAGCCTGGGTATACCCATACTGCCTGGCACGCTCGATTTCATTTCGAACCTCCAGGCGGTCTGGCAACCAGGGCCGCTTCTTAGCCCTGTTTTAGGGATCCAATCACAGAGCGGGGAGGGACGGCAAGACGATGACATGCACTACTCGACAGATGGAAGCTTGTAGTTTTGTAGTTTTCTTACGGATCCAACATGGCTGCAGCAGACGCCAAGCTCTCTTTCGATCTAGCTGACGCCGTTTTAAATAGTTTAGAACGAAAGTTGATTTTAAAAGAACAACTCTTGTTTCACCACCAAAAAGGATGTTTTAGCCTTGCTTCCGACAGGATTTGGCCAAAGCCTAATCTACCAACTAGCCCCTCTACCGCTAGCTGTAACACCGGTGATCTCGCTACGAGCCGGGGGACAGCGGAGCCGCCCAGAGACCCCCAGCAGCTCGTCTATTGCCCATAAAATCAGGGGATGTGTGTGGCTGAATGACATGAGGGGGGAATAAGGCGTGAAAATAAATAATCTTGCAGAAAGTGAGAACTGGAGAAGCAAAGCAGCAAGCAACACTCTCTCACAGACACACACACATACACACACCAACACTGCCGGTAGACTGTGAGGAGCCAGAGTCAGAACATGGTGCAGAAAAACTTTGCAGAAGCACACTTGAGCATTTTAGTCTCAAAGTAGAGATGCTAGAGGGCTAGCCCGGCTATGTAAACATCCATTTCTGTCGCTCTACATATGTCATCTGGTATAACTGATACGATTGGCTAAGAGCTACGTACAGACGCTTATGATAGACATTCTTAGCGCCCAATTAATGGCTCTGGAAGATCATAAACCACGCCTCCTCTACAGAGAAATGAATGGCTGGTTTCCAGACTAATACAATATAATATATAATACGAGAAATAATAAAAGCATTGCCACCAGCTGTTAGCGTTAGCTCAGTGTTAGCTCAGTGACACTGAAACTACAGAGGGAAATATTCAGAGTGACTTTTATAGCCGTTAGCTTTAAGTGGCTAACAGGCTGCAGCTCCCCCTGCAGGCAGCAGGCTGTAACTGCACGAACAGTCTGAATAAATAAATAATATTTTTAGTTTTGTTTGAGAGAAACTGTTTATAAAACAGCTGTTCATTAAATGGTTGATTCATGACAGCTCTGTTACCTCTGTTAACTGTGTTCGCTCTGTTAACTGTGTTAGCTCTGTTAATTCTGTTAGCTCTGTTAACTGTGTTAGCTCTGTTAATTCTGTTAGCTCTGTTAACTGTGTTAGCTCTGTTAATTCTGTTAGCTCTGTTAATTCTGTTAGCTCTGTTAACTGTGTTAGCTCTGTTAGCTATGTTGATTTTGTTAGCTCTGTTAACTGTGTTAGCCCTGTTAGCTCTGTTAGCCCTGTTGAGGTCTCTGTGGTAACAACATTTTAGTCTCTCGGTAGCACCGCCCCCTGATCCTGTTTGACTCCAAACATCATGAAACATATTTAATGTGGCCACAAATCATTTTCTCATAGACGTCTATGCAGGCACTGGGTTGAGTGTGATTCTTTAGACTTCCTGCTCTGCAGCTTGCATCATATTTCTCATAGACTTCTGTGCAGTGGGTTGAGTGTGATTCTGTCAGACTTCCTGCTCTGTGGTCCAGCAGTTCGCATCATATTTCTCCTGATTATAAAATTTATTCTGGTTACTGAAGAAGTTCAGACGATGAACTAAAAGACTTTCTGTCTGTTTTTTATTGGAGGATCTGAGTGTTTGTTCAGTGTTTGTGTTTTTCTAAATGTTTGATATTTTTTATTCTAACAGAGAAAACAGGATTTCTGTTTGGTTCTGAAGCAGCCAGCCAGTCTCACATCTCTGAACTTCTGTGTTTCGTTTAATTTCTCTTCCAGTCAGTTTCCTGCAGTTAAGGGCTTTTTATTCCCGAACCCTCGTCACTGAGAAAGGACTCGACTGAACCTCATTAACTCTAATAAAGACTGAAACAAGCTGCTGTCTCACTCTTCTGTCAACACAAACACAAACGCTGCTCAACATTCAGGCTGGTCTGATTAACTATTAATATAATGGAATAATATTCAGTTCTCAAAAGAAGAAGGAAAGTTTGTAACGTTTAGAGATGAAAGGTGAGGAGGAAGAGGGAGCTCTGTCCCCGGCCTGTCAAGGTGAGGCAGCAGCCTCCAGCAGGAGGCGCTGCCGGTCCTCTCTAACTCAATACAACATGAGAAAACTAGTGATGGGTCTGATCGTGCCGATGCTTCGGAGCGTGTGTCGAGAAATCCCGGAAGTCTTTGGTGGAGCGCGTATCGACGCTTGTGTTGTTTAGGGCGAGTGACGTCATTGATGACGTTCGAAGCCTCGGTGGTTGAGGAAATGGTTCGACTTGTGCAACCCTGCCTCCTCAGTCCCATGCGAACGAGTTTTTTCGAAAGCTGGAGAGGTTGTCTCCAAAATAGAAACCGACTGAGTCCAAGCACAGTGGAGAAATTGTTGTTTTTAAACTGCAATCAATAAAGTCACAAGCACAAATGATGTCCCATCTCTGCCCCATGCTTTGAAAACACTGTAACATTTTTAACAAACACCTCATGTCCTATTGGATTTATTTTATCATTGACTGAAATGATGCTGGTAAAGTAAATAATAATGATTATTATATATTATTATTAATAATTACTAATACACTGCTATTAGCATTACCCACATATTAATCAAAACAACAGATAAATAAAATCCACACTAAATCAAATTAAGGTGTTTTTATTTCTGTTTGCAGTGATTATTCCCATGCAACAAGAGGCCTCACAAACAGCTCAAAGGTCAATGACAATTTGGACCAGCAGGGGGTTTGTGAGCACATGAAGCCTCAAGATATGAACCTTTTCTCGAACCAGTTGGCTGGAAAGGTTCAAGGCTTCATGAGGCTTCATCTACCCATCACTAGAGAAAACTTCTCACCTGATTTATTAACTCAGAATATATTCTCATAACAACACTTTGGTCTCATAGTAAAAACTCTTCAAGACAATTTGATGTTATTGTGTAAATAATGGCCCCATTTAGAAGAAAATAGAATAAAAAGAATAATTTGATTTGGGGCGTGGCTACCTTTGATTGACAGGTGGCTGTCATCAGGAGAGAAGAAAAGTGATGTGTATCCACGGCAACGTGGACTTTAAACAGCGTGAATGTGATTGTCGACGTGTTTTCGTCCGGTTTCGTCTCAGAACTTGTGCCTTTCACTGTTTCTCTTCATGACATTTTGTTTATTTAAAATGTCTTGTTCAGTGTTTGGTTGTTAACAGACTCAGAGGAGTCGCTGCTCATTGTTCAGGTCAGTAAAAAACATTTAAACTAACATCCAGTTGATGTAAACATGACTCTGTCAGGTTGAGGTATAGATGGTGTCATCAAATCCTCTCGCTACTCCACAGTCCACATATGGTCTGCTCCCTGTTTCTGAAACCAAGATGGCAATGAGTGTAACGATGAACTCGATGCTTCAAACAACCACAAACCAACAGGTGACGTCACTATGTCTGTTATTTATATTCAGTCTGTGGTTCAGCTGCATTCTGACAGTTTCCAAACATACATTTTATAAATATATATTTCATAAATTAGATTTTTTTTTAGTTCTTCCTCCTGGTGTTCCTCCGGGCTCAGGTCTCTCCTGGTGTTCCACAGGGCTCAGGTCTCTCCTGTGCTTTTCCTCATGGCGCAGGTCTCTCCTGGTGTTGCTCGGGGCTCAGGCCTCTCCTGTGATTACTCAGGGCTCTCCTGGTGTTCCTCAGGGCTCAGGTCTCTCCTGGTGTTCCTCAGGGCTCTCCTGGTGTTCCTCAGGGCTCAGGTTTCTCCTGTGATTCCTCAGGGCTCTCCTGGTGTTCCTCAGGGCTCACGTCTCTCCAGTGGTGTTCCTCAAGGCTCAGGTTTCTCCAGTGATTCCTCAGGGCTCTCCTGGTGTTTCTCAGAGCTCACGTCTCTCCTGTGGTGTTCCTCAGGGCTCAGGGGTCTCCTGGTGTTCCTCCGGGCTCAGGGCTCTCCTGGTGTTCCTCAGGGCTCAGGTCTCTCCTGTGGCGTTCCTAAGGGCTCATGTCTCTCCTGTGGTGTTCCTCAAGGCTCAGGTCTCTCCTAATAATTATCAGCTTTAACACTGAGATAAATAAAAAAGTCTGCAGCTTGTTTTTACTTCAGAGCGTGTCTGTGATTATTAAAATGATTTGTCATTATTTCGTTTTGTTGTTTTGATATTTTTCTTATTTAATTTAATCTAATTTTGTTGTAAACCTGAAACCGACTCCTGGTATTTTTTAAATATATTTTCTTATTTAATATTTCATATTTTGAGACAGATTTTTTGTGTATTGTAAACTTATTTGTCATTAATTACAAAATACCTTAAGGTGATAGTCTGTTATTTTTAAATTTTTCTTATTTATTTAATCAATCAATCACATTTTGTTGTAAAACTGGAGCTTTCTGTGTGTATTGTTTTTACAGACTTCTGAGCTTATCCCTGAACGCCTCCTTGTGACCGACTAGAGCTGAGATCTCACGAGACTTGGCCGCCCTGCGCCGCGCCGTCAATGCGCTGACCTCATCTCGGCGCAGATCTCGCGATGTTTGAGTTGTGACGGCGGTTAAAATGGAGTCGGAGGGGGCGGGGTGCGGGAGCAGGGATGTTTGGAGCTTTTTTTTTAATATAAAATTATTTATTTAAATAAAAATGGCCGCCGTGGAGAGCGGAGAGGAGAGACTGTAAGTGTTTTTTCTTCTCGTTTGGTCCGTTAGCGCGCCGCCGCTGCCGCCGCCGCCGCGCAGAGATCCTTCTCGTGTGTTTTATTTAGTGAAAGTGCGCCGCGTCTCCCCGGCCTCTCCCCGCGGACCGGGGGCAGCGCGGTACGTCACCAACTACTGCTAACAGACTCTAGCCCGCTGGAGGAGCCTCGGGGCGGCCAGTCGCACCAGCAGCCCGCCGACAGGCTCCAAAGCCCCGCAGACACTCACTCCGCTCCCCGGGAGGAGAGGCCCGGGGCCCGACTGGCCGGGGGACCGGGGGCGGGCCGGTCCACCGGAGCAGGGAGCTAACAGAGGCTAACGTTAGCAAACAGAGACAGAGTGTTTTCATCAGGAGGCTCATAACCCGGGCTAACCCCCCCCCCCCTCCACACACACACACAGATCAGACTCTGGAGCAGGAAGCTGCCTAAGTGCCGCTGAGCCAGGCAGCTCCTTGTGTGTGTGTGTGTGTGTGCGTGCGTGCGCGTGCGTGCGCGTCACTTCCACCTGCAGCTTCACCTCCACCTGCAACTTCATCACACACAGACACTTTCTGAGGGTCAGCAGCTGATTGGATCAAATATTACATCACAACATTTTGTCTTGTATTCTTCATTAAATAATAAAAACACCATAAATTTGGATTTTCATTTTAATAAATATTCTAACAGAAAGAATGAAACAGGAAAGAGACGATAACCTGTAATTTAATGCTAATAAGGTGTTGATCAGGTATTGATAAGGTGTTGATCAGGTACTGATAAGGTGTTGGTTAGGTGTTGATCAGGTATTGATAAGGTGTTGGTCAGCTGTTGATCAGGTATTGATCAGCAGGTGGTGCTCTCACCTGACTCACCTGTACCAACACTAATCTAACTTCACTCCAACAGGTGAATAAAACAAACACACCTCCACTCTGACTTCAGTTCTGATTTAAAGTCAGTTTGTTTAACTTTTTAAACAGTTTCCTGTTGGTTGGCGTGTAGGAGCTGTCAGACAGTCAGAAGCCTCCCCCTGGATATAAACTTTAATACTTTTATTCACGTCTTAATGACTGAAAACTGAAGCATTTTAGATTCATGAAACATCAGTTTTGATGTAACTTTATAAATGAAAACAACAAAATAAAATCAAACACAAGACTTAAAATTGTTCGAACATCAGGATGTTTTAAATCATAGTAAACTATATAGTCTGAGGATCATTAGACATGATTGTTATATTACTATATATTCTTATCAGAGAGAACAGAAAGTTTAATTTAACATAAACTGAATATAAAGCAACTCAACTGGAAACAGGAAACAGTTCTGATGATGGCATCAGGTCACATGATGCCGTGTGTTTCTGCTTCATTTTGTTTAATGGTGAGAGAATGAATCAAATATATTTAGTATAAATACAGAATGAGATGTTTCATTATATATATATATATATATATATATATATAATTCCATATTGAGAGTAAAAACATTTTATATTTGATGTTTTTGTTCTAAATGTTGATCAGCGAGTGAAACATAATGAGGTTAAACACATTTAACTCAAAATACAGACGGAAACTGTTAAAGGGGCAGAATGAGTGTGTGTGTGTGTGTGTGTGTCTGTATAATCTTATAACTGGAACTGTTTCAGTCACATTAGTTGGAGTTCATGACGTCACCAGCATCGTGTCCTCCAGGTCGTGACGCTCCGTGAGCCGTCTGATCTGTCCGACGCTCCGTGGGAAACTTCCTTAGGGATATTTCAGAGGTTTCACTTCGTTCTGCAGCTCAGAAACAAAACTCAGAATTTAAGATTCACAGCTGCAGATTTATTATAATCTCATAAACAGTTAATGAGAATAATCTGCTGACTCCATATAATAATCAGTTTATTAGTGTGTAAACAAACATCCAGCTCAGTCACAACAACAACAACAACGTAAATAAACACCTGCAGAATATTAAATCATGTGATTTCACAAACTGCAGGTTAGTAAATTATCTTTAAAATACAGAAATATGAAATCAGTTATCTTATTGGCCAAAAGAAACAAACAAATCCTAAAATATTTAAGTCTTTCTTTCATATTTAAGTGAACAGAGAGACAATAAACAGGAAACATTTTCTCTCTGATGAGAAAACAGAACTTAATAAAACAAACTGACGAGTGAATCAGAACCTGATATAAGTGTTAATCCATTTAACAATCAAAATAAATGAGAAAAACTTCATTTATATTCCAGTATTCCATCATCAGTCTGAACCATATTAGGCTGTATATAAATAATGGACGTAGTCAACGTGACATCACCCGTTGGTTTGTGGCCCGTTGGAAGCATCGAGTTCACTCGTCACCATCTTGTTTCCGATACGGGGAGCAGACCATATTTGCACTGTGGAGGAGTGAGAGGCATCTGATCACTGACTACACGCCTCTACACCTCAACCTGACTGAGAGAAGCTGCTGCTAATTCATGTTAGCATTAACCGGAGCATTAACTGGGATGTTCATTTTGGCTAGGAAAAAACAAAAACAAAATGTTGGTTGCTTACCTCAGAAAAATGAACAGTGACTCCTTGGACTGTCTCTTAGTCCAACCAAACGCTGAACAAGACATTTTTAATGAACAAAACGTTCAAATAAACTGTCATTAAGTGAAAATACAGTGTAAAAGAGTCAAAGTTATGACACCAAACCGCTAAATCTCCTTTTTTTATAACTATATAACATTATATAAAACTTTATTGACACGTTGCCGTGGATACGCATTGCTCTGCTTCTCTCCTGATGACGGCTAACCTTGTTAGTGACCTGTCAAACAAAGGTAGTCACGCCCCAAACCATACAATTCTTTATCTTCTATTTTCTTCTAATTGGGGCCATTATTTGAACTATTACCATTAAATAGTCTTGAAGAAGTTTTTTTTTACGAGCGATTGAGACCATAGTGGTGTTCTACAAAAAAATTCTGAGATAATATATCAAGTGAGAAGTTTTCTCGTTTTGCATTGAAATTAATGGACAGAAATGTGTCTGCAGCCAAACTTGGCACCCCCTGCTGGAATTTTTGGTAGAATGCAGCTTAAGGCACTTCCTGGTTTGCCTCCTTGTTCAGACCCGGAGGTTGCCACCTGGTCTGAACCATAACCTGTTTAAGTCACAAACTCGTTCAGAGAATCAAACTGATCGACCAAACAGACAAACAGAGAGAGTCCCTGAGCAGCTGATTCGCTGTCGATCGACTCGTCTGGTTCTCTGCTCCGCCATCAGGACCAATGAAGAAACAGCGTACTGTGATGTCACAAGTTATGTAATTTGATGTCATGAGTGATGTAATGTGATGTCTCCCTGCAGAGAGGAGGGGGAGGAGCCTGTGGAGCAGCCGGCCTCCAGAGAGCGAGACCGATCCCACAGCAAGACCAAGAAGGCCCGCAGAGAGCGTCGCCATGCCGACCAGGGGGCGGGGACCACCAGCTCCGCCCTGCAGCCACAGATGGGAGCGGAGCCGCAGACCCAGGTAAAGACAGGGTTCTGAGGTCAGGGGTCGGCCAGAACAGGTGGCGGTTTGGGGAGTATTTAACATCCACCAGTCAAGACGACCCAGATGAATAAACTTTCCTCCCTTCAAACTGCAGTAACTCTTGTTGTTCTCCTGCAGGCGGCAGAGCCGGTGGCGGGCCCCTCGGAGCCCGGCTCAGAGTTCGGGGCAGGTAGCGAGTCTGCAGGTTCTCCCCGGCAGCGGCGATCCGTGATCCGGGACCGTGGGCCGCTCTACGACGACCCGTCGCTGCCCGAAGGCTGGACCCGCAAACTGAAGCAGAGGAAGTCAGGCCGCTCGGCGGGGAAGTTCGACGTCTACCTGATCAAGTAAAGTCCTGAGGCACTCGTGCTTTGATGCAGCGCAGCGGCGAGCAAATGTTTGACCATCTGGTGTTTCTCTCTGCAGCTCGGAGGGGAAAGCCTTCCGCTCCAAGGTGGAACTGATTGCCTACTTCCAGAAGGTCGGCGACACCACCACTGACCCCAACGACTTTGACTTCACCGTCACTGGCCGGGGGAGCCCCTCCCGCCGCGAGAAGCGTCCGCCCAAGAAACCCAAGGTGGTGAAACCGTCAGGCCGAGGCCGGGGCCGGCCCAAAGGTACCAGCAGGGAAACACACTGAAGGTGTTCGACTCCAGAGGTCAGAGTTCACAAGTCTCACTGTCTCTGTCTCTGCAGGCAGTGGGAAGCTGCGGCAGGCCACTGAGGGTGTGGCCATGAAGCGCGTGGTAGAGAAAACTCCGGGCAAACTGCTGGTCAAGATGCCCTTCAGCAAGGCAGAGCCCTCCACCGCCACCGCTGCTGCCGCCGCCACAGCTAAGGTACAAGCCTATTAGTTATTATACAGTTATTATATAGTCTGGGAACCACCACCCCGGTCTGCCACTCCACTGGCACTGTCCCAGACCTCCACGTGGCACATTGAGGCATGTCAACATGACAGCCCAACAGTGTCCAGAGCCTTCTGCAGCTCAGGGCGAATATCATCCAACCCTGGCGCCTTGCCGTCAGCCAGCTTTTTTTTTTATTAAGATAATTTTTGGGCCATTTTTATGGCTTTATTGTGGCAGTGTTTAGTGAAAGGGGGAGACAGAGGGGAAGACGTGGGAAACGGCCCCAAGTCAGATTTGAACCCGGGCCACCCGCTCTCAAGGACAAAGCCTCTATGGTATGTGCTCTACCAGGTGTGCCACAGGAACGCGCCAGGCAGTTTTTTAACAACCTCGGCAACTTCTGCCAGGGATACCGATGAGTCTTCTTCTGAGTCTCTAGACTCTGCCTCCTCCACAGAGGACGTGTTGGCTGGATTAAGGAGTTCCTCAAAGTGCTCTTTCCACCGTCTGACGACACGCCCAGGTCAGGTCAGCAGGTCTCCTCCTCCTGAACACAGCTTCCTGAGTCACTCGACGGTTTTCCAGAACCTCTTTGAGGATGACTGAAAGTCCTACTCCATAGCCTCCCTGAATTCCTTTCATACCATAGAGTTTTTGCTTCAGCTACCGCTGCAGCTGCAGCCCTTTTGGTCGAACGGTAACGGCCTGCTGCTTCCAGAGTTATTATCCTTCTCCTAGCTGTGTGAGAGTTCAGGAGGTTTCAGATGATATTAGACAGAGTATGGTGAGGGCTTGAGGACCTCACAGAATCCAATGCATCATTATTATTATTATTATCAACATATTTAAACTGCAGTAACTCTGGTTGTTCTCCTGTAGGCAGCGTCTCCTGCGCTGGTTCCCAAGTCCCGTCCCGGCAGAAAGAGGAAGTCCGAGCAGGAGCTTCCGACCCCGCCGCAGACCACTCCCAAGAAGCGGGGCAGGAAGCCAGCCTCGGCGGCAGCAGCATCATCAGTCACCGCGACGGCGTCCACCTCCGGCAGCTCGGCCGCCGGGAGCTACTCCGCCGCCGCCATCTTAGCTGCGGAGGCCAAACGGAGAGCGGCCAAGGAGTCTTCCACCAAACTCGTCGTCCAGGAAACAGCCCTGCCAATCAAAAAACGCAAAACGAGAGAGACAGTGGAGGAGAGGGAGAGTGTTCAGACTCTGGCTGCTGCCACAGCTGAGACTGAGAGACGGGACACTGTGGAGGGGTCAGGGTCAGGGGAGATGGCTCAGCCCTCAGACCCTCAGCCTGCCCCCTCCGAGCAGAGACCGGCCGCCGCGGACGAGACACCGCACGTACACAAGGCGCATAAAGGCAGGAAGCACAAGGAGAAAACAGGACTGTCGGGGGGAGAGGGGAGGAGCCGGGGGGAGGAGGAGGGAGATGAGGGAGGAACCGGGGGGAGGAGTAGCAGCAGCAGCAGTAGCATCAGCCCGTCAAAGAGCCACAAGAGGAAGGAGCGTCCGCCTCACAAACACCACCACCACCATCACCACCGCCACCAACACGCCTCCACCTCCACCTCCACCTCCACGCTGGAACCGCCTCCTCCTGCAGCCTCCAGGCCTGAAGCTAGGCCCCAGACTGGGCCTCAGCCCACCCCCCAACAGGTGCAGCACACCCAGCAAGCTCCTCCAAGACCACAGTCCAAGTCCGCCCCTCAGTCCCCGCCCGAGCCTCGGCATCCTCCCCCTCAGCCGCGGCACCAGCCCCAGCCCCAGGCCCGGTCCCAGCAGCAACCCCAGCCCCCGTCCCCTGGTCAGCCCCAGGCCCGATCCCAGCAGCATCCTCAGACCCCATCCCCCGGTCAGCCCCAGGCCCGGTCCCAGCAGCATCCCCAGACCCCGTCCCCCGGTCAGCCCCAGGCCCGGTCCCAGCAGCATCCCCAGACCCCGTCCCCTGGTCAGTCCCAGGCCCGGTCCCAGCAGCATCCCCAGACCCCGTCCCCTGGTCAGCCCCAGGCCCGATCCCAGCAGCATCCCCAGACCACGTCCCCCGGTCAGCCTCGGTACCCAGCACCCCAGCCGTTTCCGACCAGGCACGCTGTGCCCCAGCCACGGTCACAACAACCCCCACCCCAGACCCACAGTCAGACCCAGGCCCCCCCCCCGAAAGTCCATTCACAGCCTGTCCACTCTCCCGCTCCGCATCAGACCCAGCTCCAGGCTCAGCAAGCCCCCCCTCAGTCCCCATCCATCCTGCACGTTCATCCGCCCCAAACGAGGCATCCGCATCCCCAGACCCAGGCCCCCCCTGTACTCCAACCCCAAACCCAGACGAGGCACCCATCTCAACCCCATCCCCAGCTCAAACAGCAACCGCAGCCCCGGCAGTCACTGCAACCTCAGACCAGGACCCCAGCCCAGCTCCAGACTCAGCTGCAGCTCAGAACCCCTCAACTGCAACCTCAAACCCAGTCCAGGACTCCAGCCCAAACACCGCCTCAGTCCCAGTCCAGAACCCCAGCCCAAACTCCACCTCAGTCCCAGTCCAGAACCCCAGCCCAAACTCCGCCTCAGTCCCAGTCCAGGACCTCAGCCCAACCTCAGCCTTATCTGCCACCCAGACATCCAGCTCAGCCCCAACCCCAGACCAGACACCCATCGCAACACCAGACTCAATACAGACCACAACCCAGACCGTCTCTCTCCGGGCCGAGGCCGACCCAGTCCCATTCCCAAGCACAACCACAACCACACTTTCAGCGTATTCAGACACAGCCACGCGTCCAGCCACATCCTCAGCTTGCCAGGCCCCATCTGCAGCACCTCTCAACCCACCGACCCTCTCCCAGCCTCACCAGGACCAGCCTGGTCCCCACTCAGCAGAACCAGAGTGAACAGCCCCAAGACCTGAGCACCTCGCGGCCCGGCCGGGGGAGCCTGCTGCCGAGCCGAGAGGTCAGGGCGGAGGGCGTGAGGGCGGAGGGCCGGGGGGAGCCTGCCGTGGCACCAGAGAGCCGAGAGGAAAGAGGGTCGAACAGCACCTCGAGGCCTTCCGGACCGCCGGGAGTTCCCGGGGTGGACAGCAGGGCTCGGCTCCGGGTGGAGCCAGAGGCGTCGGGCGAGGGCAGGGAGCTCAGAGACATCGTCCCCCAGTCCGCCGTGCCGTGTCCCAGCCGAGAGGAGACCGTAGAGTCACGGACTGCCGTCAGCGAAAGAGTCAGCTGATCGCTCGGCTGATGGACTGAGCTGGCGCCGGGTGGAGAGGTTCGGACACTGTTCGTTGAGGTTCAATGATTTTACACTGTTTTCAGATAGAAGGAGCTGTTGGACTGTCGCAGCTTCACTCCGTCTGATTCTGTCTGGAGACTCTGTAAAGTCCTGAGGACAGCTGAGAGAGGAGAGTGTCTTTTTCTAGGAAAAACAAACAAAGAGGAAAAATGATAAAAATGTGTGTGTATATATAATCAAAAGGCAGCTGTTGTGTCCCGCTAGTCTCCGAGGGAGGGGGGAGTAGTTTGGAACTAAAAACCGACGCTTAACAACATTACTCTGAACGAAACGTTGCTTCCGGAATATAACCTGTTTTTGTTTTTTTTATTTCGTATTTTGATAGTTTATTGTTTTGTCTCTGTTCTCCAGCTTTAAACTCTGATATTATTGACTGACGGTCCCTTATTCATCGCCGCGCTGCTGACTGACAGTCCCTTATTTAAAGACTGACGCTCCGAACTGAAACTGGTCCGACTGAAAGCCTCAGAGGTGATGTGGGGCGGCGGTTTGCACCTTAAGCTGGTTTCTTACGTTGTTTTTTCGTCCCCGTTTTCCATTAAGTCCACAATAATCCAGGAGAGGGGTCTGTACGGTCCTCGATCCTCTTCCAGACTGCCCCCTACAGGTAGCGACTCTGAGTGTTTGTCTCCGACTCTGCACAGACCTCATCCTTGTTCTGGTTCGAGATATCTGAACGGCTCGAGGAGTACTCCGTTTGTCCTGTCGGCTGTTCAACGAGAAGAACTCGAGCTCCTGGATGTTCTTCAGGTGTTTGTTCTTCCATGTTAGAGATTCTTCCGTACTGGTCTTCATCCAATCTGTTGTTTTGGTAGTTTTTGTTTCCAAAGGAAGCGCTTTTAATATCAAACCAAACCCACTTCTCCAGTAGCTTTGTTTTAGTTTGCAGTCTTTACGACAGAGTGGGAAACGGATCATTTTTATCGTGTCTTCGTGTTGAATGTCTGGAACAGTTTGCACTCCTCCAGTTTGTACAATCAGCCGCCTGCATGTCGCTCGGAGACCCTGCAGGCTTTGACCGTAGTGCCGCGTACACAGCTCACCTCTCCGGGTTCACTGCTGCCATGTGAAGACGCACCGCAGCGGTGAACCTGTGAGCGAGATCTGCTTCAGCCCCGGTGGAGTCACAACACAAAACTATTCAGCGAGCAGAAAACCAACTTTGAGTCTGTACGTTCAGATGAGAGAGAGACCGGAGATCAGACTCATCTCTGTTCATACGGTATTTCTAAAGTGCCAGTTTATCTCCAGCTGAATCGAAAGAACATTTGATTCAGCAAACATACACTTTGTACTCGGCCCCGTGTTGCTTTATTTATTTACATTTTTCTCGCCAACTTTCCAACCAATAAGAAGTAATAGTGCCAGTAGATTTCAGCCCCTATGCAGATCTTTTGTTTTATTTGGTGGCTTTCTTTCCTGCTCTGAAAGAAACCAGAATAAACACAAAACTAGGGCTGGGCGATATGGACCAGAAGTCATGTTTTAGGCTGAATATCGATATACGATATATATTGCAATATTTTTTATCTCAAAGTGAGAGCAAATGTTCAGTCAAAGTCAAATATGACATGTCACAAGTAGTTTTATTGAAACTGTTAATTTAAGTAAGCATAAATACTGTATAACAACAGGAGTACCTTTTTAAAAAAAATCAAAGCTCCATAAAGTGCACATTTAAGTGAAAAATATCTTAAATAAAATTAGCCTATGAAATAAAATAGGCCAATCTTTTTCTGAACTAAATATCACAAACCCTAGTAAGGGCAGCATTTATATATAAAGAAAGAAAAAAACAACTATATGTATGTGATATGGTCTAATTCCATATCACATTTAAAAATATATCAATATATCTTTTATATCGATATATTGCCCAGCCCAATACAAAACCAACCAAAAGTTTATATAAAGTTTATCCTGAGCTGTAACTGGAGTTAAACCAACTAAAACATATATATAATAGGAATATATAGGAATATATATAATAATAGATAATACAGCAGCTCCACCAACCCAACATCGATCAGTTAGTTCAGCACAGGATCAGACTATTGAAGAGTTCTGCTGATCGTTAATTTCTGAGGATGATTTAGTTTTTTTTTTGCTTCATATGCATAAATGTGTTTGTAGAGCTGAGCTGTTTGGACCTCCAGAAGCCTGTAAATAATAAACAACAGTAGGAGGACGTCTCGGAGCTGCTGGGAGTCGTAATCTGAGGGATCTCTCATGTGGACATACAGACGTGTGAATGTCTCAGTCAGTTTCTGTTGATAAAGTTTTGCACCTTAGTGTTGTTGCTCTGTGAGGAAGGCTCCGCACTTTAACGTTGGAAAATTTGAGCTTTTTCCCCCTCGAACAGAAACAAACCAATAAGTGAATGTCTTCATCCCGGATCTAATAATGTGCCTCCTGACGCTGTTTCCTCCACCGTGGCGAGCGTACGCGGCGCTGCCTGCCGCCCCGCCCACCGTTAGCATGCTGTCTCTCACGCAGCTGCAGAATCAAACGGACTCGCTCCACAGGACTCGACCCGGCACAAACTACAGTAACCAGCCACCATATTGCATGTTCCAGAGTTTAGTGCCTATAATATTGTGCGTCTTGCCAGAAGCCACCATGTCAGCCAAGCCATGTTGTGTTTCTAGACTTAGTAGTGATGTGTGTGGTGACTTCATAGTTGCTAATATTGAGGATGAATATTCTGCTTTTACTCTGGTTGGAATTCAGTGAAACTCCAATACACTGTCGCTGTAGACAAACTAGTTTTTACCTGTTTTCTTATTTTTATTTCTAACTAAAAGCGTTTGTTGTCCCCTGGTCTGCTCGTCTCATCTTTCATTTGGTCATGTTGTCCTCTAAGCTGCTGAAGAACTCAGTCTCTGTGGGACCAGAACTTCAGAACCTGTTGGTCTGTTGACCCGACTCCTGACTCTGCCCCCTGAGGGCTCATGGCTCTCTGCCCCGAGGGCTCAAAACGTTTGGCTGGCTATATATATATATATATATATATATATATATATATATATATATATATATATATATATATATATATATATATATATATACATACATAAAATGTTTCACAGATTGGTGCTTCTCACAGGACAAACACTGATTGATTAATCTTTTTATTCAAATATGTTAAAATTAACAAAATATGATTAAAAACAAACAAACAATAAAAACAGTCTTCTGCAGAAATTTTGCAAAATCACAAATTAATATTTCATGTCTGAATCTGAATTTTATTTTTCTCCTGTCAGGATGAACAGACGAGGATCCAAACTAAACCAGATATGAAGGAATTGAAATAAATAATTATTGAATTATATATAATATATAGTATTAAATAATAAATATTATTGAAATAAAACATGCACATCAATGCAGCAGGAAGATTCAAACGGAATCATTTACTGCAACATGCAGACTTTTACAGGTCACTACAAGTCACTGCAGGTCACTGGAGGTCACTTTATGTCACTGCAGGTCACTGGAGGTCACTACAGGTCACTGCAGGTAATTACAAGTCACAGCAGGTCACTACAGGTACCTGCAGGTCACTGGAGTTCACTGCAGGTCACTGGGGTTCACTGCAGGTCACTGGGGTTCACAACAGGTCACTGGAGTTCACTCCAGGTCATTGCAGGTCACTGCGGGTTGCTGCAGGTCAGCTGCTCTCCTTCAGGTGTCCTGTTCTGGTCCTGGTTCTGGTCCATCTGATGATTATTATTGATTATTGATGGAAGTGTGAATAACAGCTGACTCAAGAATGTGTAAATTAAAAAGAAATAGAAGTGGAAAATAAGAATTAATATAAACATTCAAAAATACATAAAATAATTTCTAAGGTAAATAATAAATGAAGAAATTTAAAATAGAAAAAAATATGTCACATCCGACATTTACTCATAATTTTTGGTACATTTAATGCCATGTTATTTTATTTATTTATTTGTGATTAAATAAATGAACTACAACTCCCATGTTGCACTGCTGCCCCCTACTGGCGGTATGACCATATGACCAATGAGGATGAATCAGATTAAACAGAATAAAATATATAATGAAGTTTATAAATTACAATAATTTCCTGTAAATATGAATAAATTAATCTTATCATTTTGATGCTTCAAGATTTTAACTGAAATCTTAATTTAAACAAACGGAGCTCGTGACCTCTCGGTGACCTCTGACCGGGTGAAAACGCGGCGCTCTGATTGGCTGACAGACAGACAGACAGGTGAAGATGGCAGCTCAGGTGAGCGCGGTGCTGCTGCTGCTGCTGCTGGTGCTCGGTCCCGGAATCTTCTCCGGTACCGGTCCCGGTCCGGACTCCGAGCGCGGCAGGATGCAGCTGCGGCGCGTGCAGAGCCTTGCCGCTCAGACCAGGTACGGAGGCTGCTGGGCGCGCGCTCTGGAGCACCTGGACACGCGCTGCAGGGACATGACGTCAGAGAGCCAGAGCCGGATTGCGCTGAGTTTCACATTCTGTCACCTGAGCAGGTAAATCTGTCTACAGGTAGATCTGTCTGCAGGTGAGGATTTAAGGTGTTTCCCATCATGCTCTGCGGCATCAGCCGTTTCTTCTTTTTTTATTTACGAGTTATGAATTAGATTAGATTTAATTTATTTAAATACTTTAAATCTGAAGTTTTACAGAAAGCAGCTGCTGCTTAGAAATATTTTCAAAACAAATCTCCTGATGTGTGTTCAGAGTGTCAAAATAAAATTGTGTAGATATACATTAATGCATATTCTATATTTTAGGTTTATTTAAAAAATTTTAGGTATTTCTGTATTTATTCATTGTTGTGATTTTTCTTTTCTCTGGACAAAATGAAACTAATAAAGTTAATTTACTCACAAACTGAACTTAAACATTTTTTAGTTTCTCTCACTGTTATAACTAGTTAAAATTTAATCTGAAACATTAAATAAACATTTAATTTATTTTTTTTTTATTTTGAAATTCTCTCTGTCAGCTCAGGTAGAGACTTCCCATCATGCCCTGAGGGGTCAGAGGTCAGCAGGTGTACAGGTGCAATGGACGCCGTGGCCTTCAACGCCTACACAGAGTTCTTCACTCACACACACGCCATCTGTCACTTCCTGCAGTCTGACGCCTGGCAGAGCCGTGCCGAGAACACCATGCACAGGTAACCACACCTGCACAGGTAACCACACCTTCACAGGAAACTACACCTGCACCGGTATCCACACCTGCACCGGTATCCACACCTGCACCGGTAACCACACCTGCACAGGTAACACACACCCGCACAGGTAACTGCACCTGCACAGATAACATACACCTGTACAGGTAACTGCACCTGTACAGGTAACCGCACCTGCATAGGTAACTGCACCTGCACAGGTAACTATACAAGTATATGCACCTGCACAGGTGAGACACACCTACAGGTAACAGGTGTGTGTGTGTGTGTGTGTGTGTGTGTGTGTGTGTGTGTGTGTGTGTGTGTGTGTGTGTGTGTGTGTGTGTGTGTGTGTGTCCCAGGCTGACGGAGAGCTCTGCAGGTGTAGCCGAGCAGCTTCAGTCCACCAGGCAGATGGCTGAGGACCTGATTGATGCCCAGACTGCTGCCCTACAGGCACAGCAGGAGATCCTGAACAATGGAGAGGAGCTGAGAGTCACCCTGAGAGACTCTACCCAGGGTAAAATACACATAGACACAACCTGAGAGACTCTACCCAGGGTATTATACACAAACACTAACTGAGAGACGAAGCACAGGGTGGGCCCACAAAACTAATTATGAGAATGTTTGATTTTCTCATAGAGTTCTATACAGTCACCTGGTGGAGTGTATAATTTAGTTGTCTGTGTCTCCACCGGTCTGTGTCTCTCAATTCAATTCAATTCAATTCAATTGGCTTTATTGGCATGACATAACAATGTATATATTGCCAAAGCAAGCATCAGAAAAAGGATAACAAGATAAGGAAAGCAATATTTACAATAAATTATAATTCTGTTATTCATTTTAGATGAAAAGAAAAACTAATAACAATAAAAGAAAGCAATATTTACAATCATTGAATTACAATCAACATATAATTTATACAATCTAACTGTCCCAGCAAAAAAAAAGAAGAAAAGTAAAATAAAAATAAAAATAAAAACAAAACAACCAACAGCTGTGTGTCACTGGCTGTCTCTCAGTGCGTGACAGGCAGAAACATAGAGTGCTGCTAATCTAGAGCTCTGTGACCCTTCCCCGAGGAGGAGCGGCAGTTTTTCCTCATCTGACCATTTTAAAAAACCTTTTTTGACGGATTCAAATTTTTGGAAATATGTTTCTCTAATTAGTTCATATTTTTTACATTTGGTGAGGAAGTGTAGCTCTGTCTCAGGCTGACTGAGGCTGCAGTGGCAGCACAGCCTCTGCTCTGCAGGGAGCCAGCTCTTCCTGTGCCTCCCTGTTTCCACAGCCAGTCTGTGTTCACTCACTCTGTACTTTGTCAAGGTTCGTCTCAGCTGTGGATCCGTCACCGTGCTCAAATAATCTGCTGTGGTGTACTGTCGCTTCAGATCCAAGTAGCACTGCATTTTGCTCTGTGTTTTGGTTTGTGTTTGCCAATAGGTGATGTAGTCTTGTTTTAGCTGTTTTGTAATTTGGTTGGGTCTGATTGGTGCAGTGCTCTGTCCCTGGGCTGTGTCTGTGGTGCAGGTTTGTGACCTCAGCCTCAGGACCAGCTGGCTCAGGGGGCTCCTGTTGCTCATCTCCTGGTATTGCAGGGCTTGGAAATGATATGAGAGGGGGTCACTTAGTTTTAGATGTGTCCAAAAGTTAATTGCTCTTTTTTGTATTTTGATTATTAGTGGGTATTTGCCTAATTCTGCCCTGCATGCATTGTTTGTGGCCTTCCTCTGGACATGTAGAAGGATTTTACAGAACTCTGCATGCAGGGTCTCAATGGGGTGTTTATCCCACTGAGTAAATTCTTGTTTTGTAAGTGGACCCCACACCTCACTGCCATAAAGTGCAATTGGTTCAATAACACATTCAATTAATTTTAGCCAAATTCGAATTGGTATTTCAGTTTGTATATTTTTCTTTATAGCATAGAAAGCCCGGCGTGCTTTCTCTCTCAGCTCATGAACTGCATCCTTAAAGTGTCCAGTTGAACTTAATTTTATTCCTAAATAAGTATAATGTGTGCAGTACTCGACCTGCTGTGGACCAATGGAGAACTTGGGGAGAATGTCTTGAGATCTGGATCTTTTTTGGAATATCATTATTTTGGTCTTTTTGGGGTTTACTGTCAGGGCCCAGGTCTGACAGTACTGCTCCAGCAGATCCAGGCTCTGCTGTAGACCTTGTGCTGTGGGGGACAGCAGAACCAGGTCATCTGCAAAGAGGAGGCACTTCACCTCCTGACTATGGAGACTGACACCCGGTACTGAAGACTTTTCTAGGGTAGTTGCTAACTCGTTTATATAGATGTTGAAGAGTGCAGGGCTGAGGTTGCAGCCCTGACGGACGCCTCGTCCTTGGCTAAAGTATTCTGTCCTCATTTTACCCATTTTTACACTGCACATGTTGCCAGAATACATTGATTTAATAATGTCATATGTTTTACCCCCTATACCACTCTCCAGAATTTTGTAGAATAATCCAACATGCCAAATAGAATCAAAAGCTTTTTGGAAGTCAATAAAACAGGCGTACAATTTGGTTTTATCTTGGTTTATATGTTTATCAATGAGGGTATGTAGGGTGTAAATATGATCGGTTGTTCTGTGTTTTGGTATGAATCCAATTTGGCTTTTGTTCAAGACATTGTGCTCGGTAAGGAAGTTCATAAGTCTGGTGTTCATAATGTTACAGAAAACCTTCCCCAGGTTACTGTTCACACAGATGCCTCGGTAATTATTAGGGTCAAATTTGTCTCCGTTCTTATAAATTGGGGTTATAAGTCCCAGATTCCAGATCTCAGGAAAGAAACCTACACTCAGAACCAAATTGAATAGTTTTCATACGGCCAATTGGAATTTTTTGTCCATGTTTTTTAGCATCTCATTCAGGATGCCGTCAGGCCCACTAGCTTTTTTAGTTTTGAGGCTCTGTAGTTTCTTCAGGACTTCCTGCTCAGTAATTGGTGAGTCTAATGGATTCTGATTATCTTTTATTGCTAATTCTAATTGAGTCAACTTCTGATGAATTTGAGATTGTTCTGTGTTTGCATTAGTTTGAACAGTGTGATACAGGGTTTTAAAATGAGTGGTCCATATATCACTGTTTTGTATGGCCAATTCTTGGTGTTGAGGTTTGTTTAGATTTTTCCAATGTTGCCAAAAGTTGTTTGTGTTGATTGCCTCTTCAATTATTGTTAGTTGCTGTTTGTTATATTGTTGTTTTTTGAGTCTGAGTGTACGTTTGTAAAGTTTCAGGGTCTCACAGTAAATAAGACGCAGATCAGCATTGTGGGGGTCTCTGTGTTTTTGGTTTGATAGCGTTCTAAGATTTTTTCTAATCGTTTTACAATCTGTATCAAACCAGTTTGTTTTTGTTGTGGTTGTTGGTTTGTTCTTGGTCAATTTTAGTTGTGCTTCTTTTGCTGTTTGCCTGAATATATTGTTAATATTGTTCACTGCTAGATTGATGTTTTCCTTATCGCAAGAGTAAGTACAATCCAGAAAGTTATCTAAAAGTGTTTGGATTTTTGGGCTGTCAATTGCTCTCTCGTATTGTTCTGTGCTGTTTTGGTCCCATCTGTATGAGTTTGTGATTTTGTACAGCTTATTGGGTTGTGTGTGTACCATTTTAATGTCTGATCTTTTAATAAACAGGGTAATTTGGTTGTGATCAGACAGGGGGGTGAGCGGTTTAACTGTGAATGAGCTGAGAGAGGAAGGTTCAAGGTCTGTGATCATATAGTCTACAGTACTATGGCCGAGAGGTGAGCAGCAGGTGAATCTACCCAGGCTGTCCCCCCGCACCCTACCGTTGACAAGGTACAGACTGAGGCTCTGGCAGAGCTGCAGCAGCTCTCTGCCGCTCTTGTTGATGACCTGGTCACTATTGTTCCTGTGGGGCAGAGTGAAGGTGTTAGACATTTCTCCATGTGTGATGGATTTGTCCCCTTGTGGATCTGTGAGGTCAGTCAGTGTTCCTGTGCGTGCATTTGTATCCCCGCAGATGAGCACATTTCCCTGGGCCTGGAAATGGCTTATCTCTGTTTCTAGGGTGAGGAAGGTGTCTTCTGAGAAGTAGGGTGATTCGGAGGGAGGGATATATATTGCACAAATAAATAATTCCCGATCTGTTAATAAAAGTTCTTTCTTTAGTTTTAACCATATGTAATATTTGCCCATTTTTAGTGGCTCAATTTGAATATGTAGATCAGATTTATACCAAATAATCAATCCTCCAGATTCCCTACCTCTATTAGTGTTGCTGTGTTTCTGAGATGGTATTATGATTTCTCTATAATTGCTGGGACAGTGGGTCATAGTGTCAGCTTTACACCATGTTTCCTGTAGGATGATCATATCTATATCTGTAAGGTTTGTTTTAAATTCTGGCGCCAAAGTCTTCAGCCCAAAGGCTGAAGACTTTAGGCCCTGTATGTTCCACATGCATATAGAAAGAGATTTCATTATAATATAGATGACAGTTAGAAGGAAACAAATGAAAACAATTTGAACAATTTGAACAATTGGACCGTCAAGAGAGTCACAAACACTGAACTGTTTAAAATGTAACATGTTCAAACAATATTAAGTAAAAAAATAAAAAATAAAATAAAATAAAAATAAAAAAGTTTTAACATTAATAGTAATCTTTACCTTAAGTGTGTGTGTGTGTGTGTGTGTGTGTGTGTGTGTGTGTGTGTGTGTGTGTGTGTGTGTGTGTGTGTGTGTATCATTACAACATTAGTTCAGTTTGGTGCAGATATACTGAAGCAGTTGTTTGATCTCCTTCATCCCCTCTGGCTCCACTCGTCGTCGGACGGCCTCTGCGTAGCTGCGTGGGGCTTGGTGTGACTCTGTCTGCTGTAGCTGTGGGACGGGGTTGGACAGGGTCTGGGGACCAGGCTCTTGGTTCTGGTAGACGTTCTGGTTTGGTGTGGGGTAGTACCCTGATTCAGGGCCTGTCTGACGTCGTTGCTGGAGGTGGTGGTATTGTGGTGGAGGTGGTGGATGTGGGGGTCTGTGGGGTACGCTGGGTCTGGGTGGGTGTCTGGGAGATCTTTGGCTCCTGACGGGGTCTGGTGGGTAATGCAGGTCCCTGGTAGATCCTCTGGCTGGTCCTCTGGTTGGTGTGAGATGAAGGTTTTGACGGCCCAGTGCCACATCCTTCAGTGTTTTGGTGAGTATGCCCACTGCCTGCTTTCTTAAGTGGGAGTGGTCAAACAGGTGCTCAGGAGTGATGGTTGGGTGATGTGCAACATGCACATTAGGGAGCGAGGCGCACCCTCTGGTGATGTCAGCATTCACCCTGTGGATGGTCTTGGGGTGAAAGTCTCTGCGGGGTAGCAGGGTAGAGATGGTGATTCGTGAACTTGGAAAGGATGCAGCTGCTTCCTCTGCTACATTGGTGACCAGATTACCAACCCGTTCCTGTTCCTCACGCAGGTTGTTGGTGCCAGTGTGGATCAGTATATGGCCTGGTGTGCCAAATTCAGGGTGGGCGAGGATTTTGAGTGCAGCCTCAGTTGTGGGGCACCAGATCTTTGACACTTTCATATTAGGGAAGAGCTTTTGTTCTTGGATGAACTTCCCGTTTGAGTCAATAAGGATAGCGACTTCTGTGTCTTTTTTCAGGGTGGTGGGCTGGCGTTGTGAGGTGCCTGGTGTGGAGGGGGGGCAGGGGGCTGGTGGTCTTTCCTCTGCTGCATTCTCACTGGGGGGTGGGGGCTGAGTGATCGTAGGGTTGTGGGGCAAGAGGGGCTGTGGCTCTTCTATACATGTAGGTGCCTCTTCAGTCTGTGCTCTGTGCTGTAGCTCTACCATGATGGCTGAGAGTTCCCTCGTCATCTCGTCTCTCATCTGCGCCATTTCTCTTCTCATGGTGTCTTTTGTTTCCCACAGCTCTGTGGTGAGGGCCTGTTTGTCCTTCTGCAGGTTGGAGATCTGCTCTCTTAGCTCTTGTGAAGTCGTCTCCATCTGGTGTTTGTATTGGCTGAGTTGTTCCTGGAGGTCAGAGTGTGGTGTGGTGCTGGTGCTGGTGGTGAGGAGCTGTTCTCTCAGCTCGGTCAGCTCCACCTCTAGTAGAGCCAGTCTGTCTCTCAGGAGGCTGCTGGTGTGCTGGTCTGCATGCTGGTTGTTACGGTCAGCCATGGGGGAGCTTTGAGCAGTGCCGTGGACCTGGCTGTCTGCTGTTCTGGTGCTTGTGGTGATGGGAGAGCTCGGAGTGCTTCCTGTGCTCTTTTTAGAAGCTGCTACTTTCTTCAGAGTGGCAAAGTCCTGTACAAAGGAACCCAAGGCAGCTTCATTGCCTTGCACCATGACTGTACCATTCTGATAGAAGTTGATGGTCAGTATCCTTCTCTCTTGGCACTTATCTTCATCCTCAAAGATCTGGATTTGTCTCCCCTTGCAGATTCCTCTCTTGATGTGGAAGCTGTAGTGCTTTGATATGGCTGTATGCCATGCGGTGATATGCTCAGTGTAGAACAGCAGGTTGGTTATAACACCTGTGTTATTATGGCGGTCAGCATATACAGTCTCTGGATATTCCCTTAGGATCTTATGTTTGAACTGTATTCTTCCATTTTCTGATTTGATCTCCTCAGGGTACTCAAAAAACTGTATGAGCAGCGTGTCCCTTACTACTGCTGTAGCTGCTGCTGTAGCTTCAGTGGCCATGTTGCTATAGCAACCAAGATGCTTCCAAGGTAGTAGAGATTCTACTGTAGCTAGCTAGCAAAAACGATTTTTTTAAACAAAAACAAACATAAGAAAAACTCAAAAATGCCTATAAAAATATAATTTCTTAGCTGGCAAGTAGTAAACAAGTAAACTTCTCTGCCTTTCTTGTTGTTTAGTGATATTTTCCCACCTGGTTCATTGTGGGAAGCTGAGGCTCACAGCAGTTGGCAGTTGACAGTTTGTAGTTTGTTAGCTGCTAGGTAGCTACGCTTGTCAGTTGGAAGGAATAAAGTAAAAATAGACCTTCATTGAGATTTCAAAGTCAAAAATTTTGATAGAAAAATTTGTAGAAAAGTATAACGAAGGTATTCCTCTTGTTTTTGATGTTTGTATCTCTCTTGACAATCCAAAAGTCCAACATCAAATCAGGAGCTCCTCCTCAGCATGTCATCTCTCATCAGATGTATATCTCTCTCTCTCTCAACAAAAAAAAAAAAAAAAAAAAGGTGTCTATCCACCTGTGTCTCTCTCCACTTGTCTGTCCCTTTACCTGTCTCTCTCTCTCCGTGTCTGTCCGCCACCTGTCTGTCTCTCTCCACCTGTCTCTCCCTCTCCACCTGTCTGTGTCTCTCTCCACCTGTCTCTCTCTCTCCACCTGTCTGTCCCTCCACCTGTCTCGCTGTTTTCCAACTGTCTGTCTCTCCACCTGTCTGTCTGTCATTCCGCCCGTCTGTCTCTCTCCACCCATCTGTCACTCCACCTGTCTCTCTCTCTCCATTTCTCTCTCTCTCTCCACCTGTCTGTCTCTCCCACTCCGCCTGTCTCTCTCGCTTAACCTGTCTCTCTCCCTCCACCTGTCTCTCTCCATCTGTCCCTCAATCTGTCTGTCCCTTCACCTGTCTCTCTCCACCTGTCTGTCTGTCTCCCCCTGTCTCTCTCTCAGGTCTGCGGGCGGTGTTCTCAGAGCTCAGCAGTGTCTCCAGGGAGCAGCAGGTGGCACTGTCTGAACTCTTTAACAGAGTTTCCTTCCTACAGAGTTTCCTGCTGATGGAGGCGCAGAGCCTGAGCTCCTGCTGCTACAACGCTGCTGCTCTCTTCACCTCCTTCCTCCTCACTTCCACCCAGCGCTCCTCCAGAGCCAGGTATCTCCCCCCCTTCACCTCCCCCTCACACAGGTAACTCCTCCTCCTCAGACAAGTAACCCCCTCCTCCTCAGACAGGTTACTCCTCCTCCTCAGACAAGTAACTCCTCCTCCCACCTCCTCCTCAGATAGGTAACTTCTCCCCCTCCTCCTCCTCAGACAGGTAACTTCTCCCCCTCCTCCTCCTCAGACAGGTAACTTCTCCCCCTCCTCCTACTCAGACAGGTAACTTCTCCTCCTCAGACAGGTAACTCCTCCCCCTCCTCCTCCTCAGATAGGTAACTCCTCCCTCCCCTCCTCCTCAGACAGGTATCTTCGCCCCCTCCTCCTACTCAGACAGGTAACCCCCCCCCCCCCTCCTCAGATAGGTAACTCCTCCCTCCCCTCCTCCTCAGACAGGTGTGTGTGTGTGTGTGTGTGTGTGTGTGTGTGTGTGTCTAGGTTGGTGTTGCTGTCTCAGGTGTGTGTGAACTTTTACCTGGAGAGGAAAATCTACGAGTTTGTGTTGAACTCTGATCATCCTGAACACGCACACATGGTGAGTCTGACACACACCTGACAGGTGAGCTGCAAGTGTGTGTCTGTTATAACCTGTTTGTGTGTGTGTGTGTGTGTGTGTGTGTGTGTGTGTGTGTGTGTGTGTGTGTTTGTGCAGGAGCTGGTCAGTGTGTATGTGAGTGTGTTGCGGCGCTGCATGGTGTGTGTAGCGGTGTGTGTGCTGCTGTATGTGTGTGTGCGCTACAGAGACCCGGTGCAGCAGAGTCTGCAGCTGCTGCAGCAGCTCAGAGATACGCAGAGCGGCCTGCAGGCAGTGCTGCAGCATGCAGGTGAGCCCAAGCACGCAGGTGAGCCTCGGCACACTAGTGAGTCGCGGCACACAGGTGAGTCTGACTGCCTGTCTGTCTGTCTGCAGAGAGATTGGAGCGACAGAAGAACAATCAGCTGACTGTGCAGGTGAGAACAGATGTGATGTCACAAAGTTTCACTTCTGTCACACTAGGCTGACCAATCACGTCTCTTCCAGAGGAGGTCAGAGAGCAGGAGAAGAGAGGAGGCGCTGAGGAGGAGGGAGGAGAGGAAGAAGGAGGAGGAGGAGGAGGAGGAGAGCATCACGCTGATGTCTCCGCCCACAGACCTGTCTCACATCTCACACCTTGGTCAGTACCTGGCTCAGTGCCTGTCTCACACCTGGCTCAGTGCCTGTCTCACACCTGGCTCAGTGCCTGTCTCACTCCTCCCAGGTTGGAGTACCTGCAGTACTGTGAACAGCGTCCTGCAGCCCGACTTTACCCAGAATGCCTCTGTGAGTACCGGCCGGCGTCCTCGCTGCTCGGAGTCCTCGTCCTCGCTGGTCTACAGCGTGCTGGTGGAAGACAGACAGGTACAGTCACATGACTATTGATTATTGGTTATTGACCAGCAAAGTTACAGGATCTGAAAATGTTTGTCTCTATCCATAAAATGAGTTAAATATGATCCGTCACAATACAGACGATCTGTTTTAATACTGTCTGTTTCTTGCTCTGCCTGCCTGTCTCTCACTCTGCCTGTCTGTCTCTCTGTCTCCTGATTGGTCAGAGCCGGTACAGCCTGAGGAGTCGGCGGTCTGAGGCTCACTGAGGACTTAACTCTGTCTTCATTATTTTAAACATTTTGTTTTACCTGAAATATCAATAAAACTGAAGTTTACATTTTAAACTGGTGTTCAGCACACACACACACACACACACACACACACATAGATCAGTCTGTATCTGCACCAGTAATCAGATTACTTTACTGCAGTGAAAGTTCTCGTTTTGCAGATTGTTTTATATACTAATGCATTAATGTTTTTGTAGGACTCATTTTTACTAATTATTCTGTTAGTGGCTTTGATTTATAATCATTTTAAACTGATGGTGTTTTTTATGTTAAAGTAACTAAAGCTGTCAGATTAATTTAGTGGAGTAAAATACATTTACCTCAGGTTGTACTTCAGTAGTTGAGTAAATGTCACATTCAAGTGAGACGACATGTCTGTCTGTCCCACAGAGACAGGCAGACAGACAGGTCCAAATACTTAAATATAAAAACAGATTATGATGACTTTTCACATCAGACTGATATAATTTAAATTAATTGAAAAGTTCATTTCAAATATGTAAATAATAAAAGTGTACAGGATCAGGAATTAATTTAGTTTATTAAAATTACTGTTTGTACATGTAAAAACAAATCAGAGAAGGACCTCTGGGTAACGGTTGAGCAGTATGGACGCTTGAATAGTGTGCTCCCTAATATCAACACAATAAACGCCGCAAAAACTCGAAAATATTACAAATAAAGATACATGGACGTTGACAATGAGTGAAGTATCAAAAAAGAAGAAAATCGCGAACAGACAAGGTAAAGAAATAAGTCGTTCTGACGAGGAAGAAGACATGCTAACTGAATCTGCAGCTATGGCTACATCGCAAGCTAGCTTAGATAGCATTAGCAAGCAAATCCAAGCCATGCAAAAAGCTGAAAATTTACCTGAAACTGTCAAAGACGAAATCACCACCCAAGTGAAAAACGAACTGGCAGAATTTGAGGACATTAACCAGAAACTTGTCAAAATAAACGCAGATGTAGAAGAGCAAAATGATAAGATAGACGCCGCTTTGACTCGCACTGAAGAAGTCGAACAGTGGAGTACTGGCGCAAAATGCGCACTGAAGGACATACTAAAGGAACAGAAAATGATGATGGATAAGCTGGATGACTTAGAATCGAGATCCAGGCGGAACAACCTGTGAGTATACGGCATTCCAGAAGATGCGGAGCTGAGAAGCGACTGCAACTTTCAGCAGATTAACGTGAAGGAGAAAGTTTTGAAAGAGGCGTGGGGGAAGAAAACGGTCAAGCTCGGAGAAAGCAGGATTTATTTTGACCATGACTACTCTGTGAGGATGCTGCAACAACGCACAGCGTACGTGAATGTGAAGAAGATTCTAAAGTGGGAAGGCATTCGCTTCCAGACACCCCTCAACAGGATGCGTATCCACTGGGCTAGTGGAAAGACGACGTACAGCAGCGCGGAGGAAGCAGTCAGTGACATGCGGAGAAGAGGATATGAACTAGATGGCATCATCGGTACCAAGGGCACTACATCCCGGGACCGGCTCCAGTCGAGCGGGCTAGAGACATGGACACGAGTCGGGAGAGAGCGAGACCGAACCTCACAGGTAGGCTCACGGGCGAGAGGACGGCTGCAAGAATTCTAACGCGAAGACAACAACGCGAGATGAATACCGGACTGAAGTATAAACGTGACGTAGATATCAGACTTGTTGGCTCAAAGGGACTGAAGCACAACTGCCTACAACATGGCCTAGTATGGGCAGATCTACCCCTTATGGGTTACATCTTACTACTAGCTGGGGGCCCTTCTCTTGTGGAAGGCATTTCCCCTCAGAATTAAAGGAGAGTCAACATATGAGGGTTGTTGACATCTCTTTTTGGAGGTCGCTTTTTCTGTTTATGGTTATGTTACCTTATTTATTTTGTTTGTTACATATGATGTTAAGTGCCTATGTTTATTGCACTGTTAGCCTGAGGGGGAGACACCACAATGTGAACAAACCAAAAACAGCCTATGAATAGCAAACAAGAATGTATTAAATTTATGTCTTTAAATGTTAATGGCTTAGGAAACCCAGTCAAAGGAGCTAAAATTATAGCTAAAATTAAAAAGGAGAGGACGCAGATTAAGTGCAAGAAATCCACCTTTCACAAACAGAACATGAAAAGCTGAAAAGATTTGGATTTAAAAACACTTTCTATAGCTCCCATTCTAATACCCACAATAGAGGTGTTGCAATTCTAATTCCTAATGCCACCAAATTTGAATATCAAAAAGAAATTAAAGATACAGAGGGACGTTATATTATTGTAAAAAGAACAATTGACCAAGCTATGGTAACATTGGTGAACATATACAGTTGAAACCAGAAGTTTACATACACTATATAAAAAGACACATATGCTTTTTTTCTCACTGTCTGACATGAAATCAGAGAATCACTTTTCCTGTTTTAGGTCCGTCAGGATTACCAAAATTATTTCTATTTGCTAAATGCCAGAATAATGTGAGAAGGATTTTTTTAGACAATTTTTATTACTTTCTTCAAAGTCAGAAGTTTACATACACTAACATTATTATGCCTTGAAACAATTTGGGAAAGCCCAGATGATGCTATCATGTCTTTGGAAGCTTCTGATAGGTTTGTTGACAACATTTGAGTTAATTGGAGACACACCTGTGGATGTATTTTAAGGCACACCTGAAACACACTGCTTCTTTGTGTAACATCATGGGAAAGTCAAAAGAAATCAACCAAGATATCAGGAAGAGAATTGTGGACTTGCACAAGTCTGGTTCATCCTTTGGTGCAATTTCCAGATGCCTGAAGGTGCCACATTCATCTGTTCAAATAATTATACCCAAGTATAAACACCATGGGAATGTCCAGCTACCATAGCGCTCAGGAAGGAGACGGACTCTGTGTCCCAGAGATGAACGTGCTTTGGTCCAAAATGTGCATATCAACCCAAGAACAAAAGCAAAAGACCTTGTGAAGATGCTGGCTGAAGCTGGTAAGAGTGTGTCATTATCCACAGTGAAACAAGTACTGTAGCGACATGGGGTGAAAGGCCACTCTGCCAGGAAGAAGCCATTACTCCGAAAGAAACAAAACAGCCAGATAAAAGTTTTGTCAGACCACAGGACATGTCTCCAAAAATGAAGGTCTTTGTCCCTGTGTACATTTGCAAACTGTAATCTGGTTTTCTATGTCCGACCATAGCCCAATCTATTTAAAAATATATTTGAAGTCCAGACGAAAAGACACAATATGGAGATTAAACATTGGGATATTAAATAACAAACAACAAATCTAAGCTGAAATACAGAAGTATTTAGAAGAGAATGATAATGACGAGACAAAACCAGCAATACTATGGGATGCTCTAAAAGCTGTTATATGATGAAAATTAATTGCAATTACAAGTTAACTTAAAAAAGAAAAAGAAACTCAGTACAAGTCTTTGTTAGCTGACAAACAAGGCTCCCAGTAGTGACGGATTTCCACCTGAGTGGTACAAAACAATTGAAAAAGAACTGTCGTCACTATTACTTAGAACCTTTTAATTGGACCATTACCAAAGAAAACACTCCCCCCTCATGGAAGGAAGCAATAATTAGAGTCATTCCCAAACCACCAAAGGATAAAGAATACTGACAAAATTATAGACCAATATTCTTAATATAGATTACAAAGTTTATACCACTATAATTTCAAACAGGCTCCACACAATAGAAACAGATTTGATAGATGAAGACCATAGGATAATATCAGGAGAATACTCCACATTATACATAAAATACAAAAAAATAACATACCAACAGCATTGATCAGCCTAGATGCCGAAAAGGCATTCGGTAGGGTCAACTGGGATTTTCTATATTGAACCTTAGAAAATTTTGTATTTAATAAGAAAACAATTCAATGCACCAAATTAATCTATAACAAACCAACAACTAGAATCAAAGTAAATGGCTAACTATCGGACAGATTTACCTTGGAAAGGGGAACCAGACAGGGCTGCTGTCTCAGCCCTAGTTTGTTTGCTCTCTATATAGAACCATTAGCCCAAATGTTCAGACAAGAGGATGTAATAACAGGAATAGATATTAATAACCAAACCCATACTATCAGTCTTTTCGCGGACGACGTTTCGATCATATTAAAAGATCCAGTAAACTCTATGAAACTTAAACTTATGGAAATTTTAGAAAATTTTGGAGTATACTCAGGTTACAAATTAAACATATCTAAAACTCAAATTCTCATGTTTAACTGCTCTCCAAATTAGGAACTTAAAGAATTGAAATTAAATTGGAAAGCTAAACCAATTCAATATTTAGGCATAAGCATAACCAAAAACTTGTCAACATTATCGGTGATATTCAAGCAATGGAGAGACTCACATATAGACTAAAAACTAAGGAAGACTCATTTTCTAAAGGCTGGGATAAATGGTTGCTGTACATGTCAAAAAATGAAGAAATGTAAATATTGTTTATATGCAATGTGGATTGCCCCCCAACAGGCACTGTTCCTCTTTAATTTCCCCACTTTATATCTTTCTCTATAACTTTCTCTCTCTTTGACTATACTCCACTTAAAACCAATAAAAGAATGTTTAAAAAAACCAAATCAGATATAAAATATCTCCATAATCAATATTTAATTATCAGCTGTTCAGAAAAAATAACAACCTGATGCAAAACAATAATACCTATTTACACAACGACAAAATTTTAGTTTTAATCTGTTCAGGAGAGGAGGAGAAGAGAGGAGGGAGAGGAGGTGGAGCCCTCTCCTGGCTGGAAGAGACTCGCTCCTTCAGTTTTAGCTCTGCAACTTCAAACTGTCAAAAAAGTTTCAGAAAAATAAAAATAGCGCTGATGATGATGAAGGAGGAGGAAAGGAGGAGGAGGAGCGAGATTTCTGCAGCTGTGACGGAAAAAAAGCAAAAAAACATTTTTCTCCTTTAGTTTTCCTTTTGCTTCAAGTTTCAGCCGCAAAAAAAGAAAAAAAAGAGAGAAAATGAGAAACAGACCGCAGAGAGGAAGACAAGGAGGAGGAGCTGCTCTGGGATCAGATGTCTGGCTGGAGGAGGAGGAGGAGGAGTTGTGGTGAGAGTCTGAAGCTCGGAGCAGATTTTCACACAAAAGCCTGAAAGCTGCCGAGACGACTGACTGACTGACTGTCTGTCTCTCTGCCTGTCTGTCTCCCTCTCCGAGTGTCTCTTTGTGTCTCTTTGTTGGACAGACTGACGCTGGAATCAAAGAGTAAACCAGAAGGAGAAGAGGAGCTGCAGCTGAGTCGGCACTTTGTTTCTTCAGGAGAATGTTAGTGAGGACAGACGGAGCTGCAGCTGATCTGAGGACAGTTTCTCTGTGAGGCTGCTGATGGGAGGAGGGGGAGGAGGGGGAGGGTGACCTCCTCATGACTCCTCACAGCAAACTCTAACTTTCATGTGACGAGCCGACAGGAAGTGGACGATTCCTCTGGACTTTCACATTAAGATGAACTGATGCAGCGTGACCTCTGACCTCTCAGGTGAGACTCACCTGTGTGACATCATGCAACTGAACCGACCGCTCGGGGTCAGCCTCCCCCCTCCTCTCCCTCCCCCTCCTCCACCCACCTCCTTCTCCAGTCAGTTCGGCACCCTGAGGTTCTCCTATCACCTGAGCAGCAGCGCCCCCTGCAGGACAGGTGAGTTACATGTTCTGCTGCTGCACTTCCTGTTGTTTTATAAATGAACTTGTTGATTTTATTCTTTATTGTCGACAATCCTTTATAATGAAGGAAAAGGCTCCAAATGGTCAACGTTTTTCACAGTAAATGTTAAATGTTATTTAATAAGTAGACTATTTCTGTACATGAATGAAAAGTGTTTAAGGAGAACTGTAATATTGCATATTTTATACTTTATTTACAAAAGCAAGGGAAAGTTGTATGAACATTCAAATCTTCTATTTCATAATGAGTGAAAACATTGATACCATTATTTGATTTAAACTGAGAGTGAATGAGTCAGGTTTCTCAGAGTTTCTCCACGAGAAGTCAGAACCAACAAACACTCAACCTATTAGTTATTACGTTTCAAGTATTTACACAGTTTAGTTGGGATTAAGTTTATCATTGCAGACACAGAAAGAGTTAAAATGTCCCCAGCACGAACAGGGACGATCAGAAATGATCAGGAGAATCAGGGATGATCAGGGACGAACCAAAACGATCAGGGACGAACCAAGATGATCAGGGACGAACAGAGACGATCAGGGACAAACAGAGATGATCAGGGATGAACAGAAATGATCAGGAGAATCAGGGATGATCAGGGACGAACCAAGAAGATCAGGGACGAACAGAGATGATCAGGAGAATCAGGGATGATCAGGGACGAACCAAGAAGATCAGGGACGAACAGAGATGATCAGGCACAAACAGAGACGATCAGGGACGAACAGAGATGATCAGGGATGAATCAAGACGATCAGGGATGAACAGAGATGAACAGAGGTGATCAGGGAGGAACAGGACGATCTGGGAGGAACAGAGATGATCAGGGACGAACCAAGACGATCAGGGACAAACAGAGACGATCAGGGACGAACAGAGATGATCAGGAATGATCAGAGATGATCAGGGAGGAACAGGACGATCCGGGAGGAACAGAGATGATCAGGGATGATCAGGACAATCGGGAACTAATAGAATCGATCAGGACGATCAAGGACAAACCGAGACGATCAGGGACGAACAGGATGATCAGACGATCAGGTTGATCAGAGACGATCAGGATGATCAGGGACGGACAGGAACAACAGGGAAGTGAAACATCTGATCTAACAGTCTGAGGTGTGTGTTTAGATGGTTCACACAGGAAGTGATGCTGTAACACACACACACACACACACACACACACACACACACACACACAGAGCTGTATTTGACCATTGACCTCTGGATGTGTTGGGCCGTGTCCAATCAGTAGCCACAGTTTCAGATCCAACAGTCTGGAGAGAGAGAGAGAGAGAGAGAAACACATTCACTCTTCTACTACACAAAATAGCATCTGACACATTGATATATTGTTTTTGTCTTTATTTCCTATATTTGTACTTAATGAATTGTATATTTGTCATTGACTTGTCTCACATATATTTTATGAAATGTATCCATTTTGAGAGTCACTGCAGACTAAAACATGTTTTATATAATTATGTTTTGAGTATATTTTATATAATCAGCTACTTTAATTATATATAATTATATTATGAGAAAACAGACTGTAGAGGATCAGTGTGACAGGATATGACATCACAGCACACTTCCTGAGAAAGAGTTTCTATTAATGTTTCTAGAGTTTCTACTGTTGTTCCTATAGTTTCTATTGATGTTTCTAGAGTTTCTACTGTTTTTCTAGAGCTTCTATTAATGTTTCTAGAGTTTTTGTTGTTGTTCCTAGAGATTCTAATAATGTTTCTAGAGTTTCTACTGTTGCTTCTAGAGTTTCTGCTGATGTCTCTAGAGTTTCTGCTGATGGTTCTAGAGTTTTGTTGTTTCCGTTGTTTCTTGCAGTTCATCTGATGTTTGTTCATAAAGCAGAGAAATAAGATAAACAGTAACTATATATAAAACAAAATATTGTGTGTGTGATTGTGTATGTGTGTGGAGTCATGTGAGCGAGCGAGGCAGGAGGCCACAGACAACGTGGCAGAGAGAGAGTGAGTGTAACTGTAAAAATAGTAGTAGTATAATAGTAAAAAATGTTTTACATTGTTATAATAAGTCACTTTCATAGTTTTATTTGTCACATTTCTGTTGCTGCTGGAGTGAAGGGCTTGAAAGGACTATTTCAGTCGGATTGAGTATTTCCAGTGTGTGTGTGTGTGTGTGTGTGTGAGGAGAGCTAACAGTGTTTCACAGCATCATGTGTCACAAACACATGAAGCCCCCCTCCTCCTCCCAGCATGCAGTGCAGCAGCAGCGGCTTGTAGATATGAATGAAGAGCTGAAGGTAAAAATAGAGAATCAGCTGCTGAACCTGAAATTACCGAAACACTGATACCGCTGCACTCTACTGCTTCTACTGCTTCAGCTGTTTTTACTGCTTCTAATGTTTCTACTGGTTCTACTTATTCTACCGATTCTATTGTTTCTACTGATTATACTGTTTTTACTGCTTTTACCGATTATACTGTTTCTATTGATTTTACTGTTTCTAGTGTTCCTGCTGTTTCTATTGATTCTACTGTTTCTACTGATTCGACTGTTTCTACTGCTTTTACTGTTTCTACTGTGTCTACAGTTTCTACTGTTTCTACTGATTCTATGGTTTCTACTGATTCTAGTGTTTCTACCGTTTCTCCCAATTCTTCTGATTCTACTGATTCCACTGTATCTACTGATTCTACTGATTCAGCCATTTCTACTGATTCTAGTGTTTCTACTGCTTCTACTGTTTCTACTGTTTTTACTGATTTTACTGTTTGTTCTGTTTCTACTGATTTTACAGTTTCTCCTGTTCCTGCTGTTTCTATTGATTCTACTGTGTCTCCTGTTTCTGCTGTTTCTACTGATTCTACTGCTTCTATATTTTCTGTTGCTTCTACTGCTTCTACTGTTTCTACTGATTCTATAGTTTCTACTGTTTCTACTTCTTCTACTGATACAACTGATACTACCGATTATACTGTTTCTACTTTCTACCATTTCTACCGATTCTACCGATTCTACCATTTCTACTGCTTCCACGGTTTCTACTGATTCTATGGTTTCTTCTGATTCTACTGTTTCTACCTCTTCTGAATCTGAATCTCAGTTCTGATATTTAATATTTCTATTGAATGCATCATGAAACATTCATCCACATGTTGTTCTGCTCATGGATCTGTTCACATCAAACTGTTAACAACAACAGCTGAACTCAGCAAAGACACACCAAGGACACACACACACACACACACACACACACTCACTCTCTCCCGGGGGGATGGATGAACGAGCTTGTCTATGTTTGGGTCACTGGGTCGCTCACTGTTGCTAAGGGGGGAGGGGTGTGCATGTGTGTGTGAGGTCATAGGTCAGCCTGTAGCTTTATCTCCTCCCCTGCCAAATGATAACAGGGTGTGTTTGTTTTGTGTTTCAGTGTTTGGGTGCATTAGTTTTCAGCCTCAGCGACAGCAGAGGGGTGGAGTTTAACAGGTCAGGAACCTGAGGTGTGTTTGATTCGCTGACTCTCCACCTTCAGTCACCAGGTGTGTTTGTTTTATCTGACTGGAGTGTTTGTCCATCTGTCTGTCTGTAACCAGGTGTGTTTGCTGGGGATGGGGGTGGAGTTAGACATCTGTCTGTCATCTGGCAAAATTTTGCATTGAAGTGAATGGGACGGATGAAAAAAAATGAGCGAATAAAGAACAATAATTGGAGATTTTCAAATGTCTACTTATCCGGCATAATTTCACCTAGAGACTCCATTTTAACTTTAAACAGTAGACACAAGTCTTGTGTATTGGTGTACTAATCCACGTTTCGATAGGTCATATAGTTTTTTTTATCAATCCCTGTTCAATGACCATGATCATTTTTGGAGAAATTCTGAGATTATAATGGATGTGTATTGCATGGAATGTTCGTGTCAGAGTGTGTGACATCATCGCCAGAGTGTAGAGGGAGAGAAAAAATTGTAAAAAAATAAATTTGAAAACTGCGCTCCAGGCCGCAAATTCCACTCTACAGAAATAATTTATACATAGAAACGTAGGAAAATTTGTCTTCTCACTCACAATGGGTGTAGGACGCACAGATGTGCCACCAACTCACACCAACAGCCCCATTGACTCCTATATTAAAAACGCAGGAAGATTTCTGTAGAAAAACATATTTAACAGTTTTTCAGATCTCTCTTGCAAAGCTATTTCTTATGTAGCTGTTCAGGAAGAACTCAGGATGCTGGTATTATGGTTTTGCCAAAAATGCTTTCTATTCAAGGCCAGAAATTCTAGTTTGTCCACCTCAGGCTGCCCTCACTGTGGTGGAAGATTCCACAGCTGTTAATTTTCGTTGATCATTGTGCTCTGATTGGTCGACCCCAAAGCCTTTCATCCTTTCATCCGTTCATACATCTCTCACAGAAAGAGAGAACCAGACAGACAGACAGACAGACGGACAGACAGACAGACAGACAGACAGACAGACAAACAGACAGACAGACAGACAGACAGGTAACTTTATGTGACTACAGAAACGAAACAACAATCAAGAATAGGCTATGGCTTGTTTGGAAGATTTAATTAAATTAAACTTTAAGCTTGGTTTGAGACATGGTGAGATTCTACAGTTATTGAACACAGTGGATGATATTGTTATCAGTATGCGTTTTTGAAATGTATGGGGTTGTACCGAATGAAACATGTATATTACAGATTAAATTAATTTCATACCAGTGTTTCCCCAATCATTCAGCAGCGAGGCAAATGTGTGTCAGAAAAGCTGTGTCAAAATAAGTAATTGACCTATCAACACATGGCTAATTTGAATAGTCAAATTATCCATGTGTTGATAGGTCAAGACACAATTTGCACCACTGCTGAATGAATGTAGAGGAATATCCATGCAGCACGCAAATTAAGCTTTAGCCTAGCCTATAACCTATTCATTTATGGACATAAATTGTGTTATTTTGCCTTAATAATAATGAACAAAAGCAGGAAAATGACTCACCATCCTCAACATCTGGGGCAGATGTGCAGGTCACGTCCGATGAGGTGGTAGGGGACAAAGGCCTCACACTCCTCCAGATACACATGTTTCACACACACACACACACACACACACACACACACACACACACACACACACACACACACACACACACACACACACACACACATATTTTGACTTTAAAGGGCATGGGTTGCTGTATAAATAAATACTTGAAAAGGAATGCTTGTTGTAGGTGTGCTCCTTGTATATACTATAGTATCATAACATTACTAGTATTAATTGTTTGAAATCTCTGAAGAATCTCATCATAGTGTACACACACCAGCAGTAGCTCCTGTGGCCCTTTCAGAATTTCCCCAGAGGAAATTTTCTAGTTTTATATGTTTTTCTAGAGATTTTTACGTTATTTATACACACACAATGATGTGATCACATTTTAGTTAATAATAACAAAATAATGATTATAATAGCAATAATAATAATAATTATTAATAATACTATTAATATGAACTATTATATATTTTTTATTACTCTATTATTGTTTTGGGGTTTCTTTGTATGAAAACAATCTGGAACATCAGATTGTGTGTGTGTGTGTGTTTGCAGCAGATGGAGGTCAGCGACAGATTAAATCTTTTTTTTTATGTGTCACTCAGAGTCTGAGGGGCGGGGCTAATCTCTGTCAGGTGACCAGGTAACATCATCGTTGCAACCTTCAAACCTTTCTGGGTTGAAATCTTCCATAAAAAGCCTCCAGATAAACATCTTGTCCTAATATCTCAGAATATTTTTGTAAGAAGTCGATACAGAGAAACTGAAAGGCTCTGTTCATTCCTATGAAAGATCTTCAGCTGGAGCAGCTTCTTCCTGTTAGCACTCCTCTCACCTGGATGTGAATAAAAGGATTTAATCTCAAAGCTTTCAAATGTCATCGGACCGAGTGGATCAAACTAAATACATGAATAATGTAAAAATAAAAATAAAAATAATGTGGAAATCAATAAATTAATGAAAATGTGAAAATAAGCCATGTTTCCTTTAGGGGGAAGAGTGGCTGCCGGGAAAGTCTCAGGCCACACCCTCTCAAATGTCCGCTCACTCTGCGTGTCTCCATTACAAAAAGGCCCCCAGAGGGATTTTACGAGACTCCGATCCGAGATCTGTCCATTCATTTCAATGCAAAATTTGAAAAACTTCTCACTTGATTTATTACCTCAGAATTTTTTTTAGGACAACACCATGGTCTCAATCGCCAGTAAAAAAGTTCTTCAAGATAATTTGATGTTAATAGTGTAAATAATGGCCCCATTTAGAAGAAAATAGAAGATAAAGAATCGTATGATTTGGGGCGTGGCTACCTTTGATTGACAGGTCACTAACAAGGCAAGGGGTCATTAGGAGAGAAGCAGATCAATTAGTGATGGGAATTTGGTCTCTTTTTAGTGAGCCGGATCATTTGTCTCAGCACACCATGAAGAGCCAGCTCTTTCGGCTCCCAAATGGCTCTTCATTTTACCACTTATACTTTTTATAATTCAGCCAAATTTAGCGCTGTTTTGTGAACTTGTGATTTGTATCCGAACACATATATCACTATATGTATATACATATATGTCTAAACTATTTAAAACACCATCTACAGCTAAAGAGAGTTTCGCGTCTGCAGCAGCCATGTTGGATCCGGAAAGCTTCCAAGTGCCGAGTAGTACGCGTCATCGTCTCACCGTCCCTCCCCGCTCTGTGATTGGATCTCTAAAACAGGGCTAAGATTCCTTGTTAGTTTCCAGACCCTGCCGCAGTTCGAAATTAAATTCGAGCGCGCAAGGCAGTCTGGGTATACCCAGGCTAGTAGCCGATTGCATTTACAGTTGTAAAATCCCTTGTAACTCTCTAACTTGCTTGAAGAACCACTCTGCTACACAAAGCAGATAGAAAATGCCATAAAAACCTAAGTATAGAAATTAAAAAAGGACAGCAATTGACTTTTTATTTTATTTATTCAAACACACACACCTAACAAAACAAGTAAAGTACTGAAAATATATAAATTAAATACAGCAATCAGGTAAATGTGCTTTGTTAATGCCAACAACTGACATCTGGACAAAAAAACAAACAAAATGTTTTTGATACAGAGTAAAAATAATAATAAATAAGCAACATAATAAAAAGAACTAGAAAATTTCCTCTGGGGAAATTCTGAAAGGGCCACGGGGGCTACTGCCGGTACACTATGATGAGATTCTTCAGATTTCAAACTATGCCCTTTAACCTCAAAATGCGTGTGTGTGTGTGTGTAGTGAAAATCGCATAAAGTTACCTGTGTGTGTGTTTGAAGCATATGTATGCATGTGTGAGGAGTGTCCGCGCTTACGCGCATGTGTGTGTGTGTGTGTATCTGTAACTGTAATCACATCAAAGATCAAAGGCAATCAGATCAAAGCAATCAACAGAATTAACTGACACCTGCTCCGGCATAGTGACAGCAGAGGTGGACAGACTGAAATTTCTGGCCTCGAATAGAAAGCATTTTTGGCAAAACCATAATACCTATCATTGATCCGACTTCACTTTGAGCGTCCTGAGTGCTTCCTGAACGTCTACATATGGGTTTTTAAAAAAAAAAATGAAAAAATAGCTTTGTTAGAGCGATCTAAAAAGACTGTTCCATCTGCCTTTTTCAGAAATCTTCCTGCGTTTTTAATATGGGAGTTGTTGGTGGCGCATCTGTGCGTCCTACACCCAAACTATAACTCTGACAGCTTTACCAGAGGATTGTGAGTGAGAAAACAAATTTTCCTACGTTTCTATGTATAAATTATTTCTGTAGAGTGGAATTTGCGGCCTGGAGCGCAGTTTTCAAATTAATTTTTTGACAATTTTTTTCTCTCCCTCTACACTCTGGCGATGATGTCACTCACTGTGACACGAACATTCCGTGCAATACACACCCATTATAATCTCAGAATTTCTCTAAAAATGATCATGGTCATTGAACAAGGATTGATAAAAAACTATATGACCTATCGAAAATTAATACACATACATCGATTAATACACCAATACACAAGACTTGTGTCTACTGTTTCAAGTTTAAATGGAGTCTCTATGCCGGAGAAGTAGACGTTGAAAAATCTCCAATTATTGTTCTTTTTCGCTCATTTTTTTTTGGCTGTCCCATTCATTTCAATGCAAAATTTTGGGCAGTTTTTTGCGACTTACGTCACGGAAAAAAAATCATGTTCTGTAGAGAAAAGTAATAGCACACCGATCCCGATCAAACCGCACGTTTTGATATGTAATTTGTCCTGCAACTCTTCAAGTTGTAGGACTAGTAGCGGGACGAAATTGCATCCAGAAGAGGAAGAAGAAGAAATCCACAGTATAACAGTAGTGCCCATACAGCAATAGCTGTAGGGACCAGTGCTCGGTGCGACTGCCTCGTGGCCCTAAATATAATACAATGTGCAAAACAGCAGCATTCAACAGTTTTAGGTGTCTCTATGAACTAATCACCATCATCTATCAAACTGTAACTTTTTATTTGTTTTTTCAGGGCAGATTGGCATTGAGGAAGACCAATTATATATATTATATCATACTATATTATATTATATTATATTATTTCTGTCATTGTCACCATCTCAATGCTGCCTCCCTGCTTGGTGGTATGATCCTTGTCAATCCTCACATGATTGGTTTGCACAGCATGCATGTGACACCCGTAGTCAGCAACCACAGCACCCACAAGTACTTTTTCTAACAAGAAAACTAAAAAATAAATTAAAAATAGAATGGCTCACTGACGGACGTGAGCCGGCTCGCATTGTTCACTTAAAAGAGCCTTAAAAGAACCAGCTCGTTCACGACTGACACATCACTGAGAGCAATGCGTATCCACGGCAACGTGTTAATAAAGTTATGTATAACGTTATATAGATATAAAAAAGGACATTTACCGGTTTGGTCTCATAATTTTGACCCTTTCACACTGTATTTTCATTTAATGACAGTTTATTTGAACGTTTTGTTCAGTAAAAATGTCTTGTTCAGCATTTGGTTGGACGAACAGACACTCCAAGGAGTCGCTGTTCAGTTTTCTGAGGTAATTAACGTACATTTTGTTTTTATTTTTTCCTAGCTAAAATGAACATCCCAGTTAATGCTCCAGTTAATGCTCACATGAATTAGCAGTGACTTCTCTCAGTCAGGCTGAGGTGTAGAGAGGCGTGTAGTCAGTGTCGTCAGATCCCTCTCACTCCTCCACAGTCCAAATATGGTCTGCTCCCCGTCAGAAACATTGTCAGAAACAAGATGGCGACACAAGATGGCGAGGAGTGTAACTCTGGACTCAATGCTTCCAACGGGCAGTCTATAGTTCTTACTCTTCTTAACGAGCTGCCAGCCCCCGCTGAAGTCACCAATAACACCAGAAAAAGTCGCTGGATTTTTGTCACCAGTCGCTTTTTTGAAAAATAGTCGCTAAGGGGGTCTGAAAAGTCACTAAATATAGCAACAAAGTCGCTAAGTTGGCAACAGTGTTTCGCCGGCTTTTACAAATGTGGGTGTTGTTGTGGCGTCAAGTACTACGTCACATCCCGCTTAGCGTTCTATCCAATCAGCAACCAGGCTTTTTTCAGGGGAGAAAAACGGCCCTGCTCTTCTACAGGGACAAAAAAGTCCAGTCGAAAGACCGATCTGGTCAAAAAATTGACAGTTAAGTTCAGAATACATTCAACAAATATAATAATAATAACACATATAAATAAAATACAATTTAAATGAATAAATAAATAAATGTATTTCCTCTTTTCTAAATTTGTTGTCAAGGAAACGAACCTGGAGGAGAAAGTCAGCCCCCCCCCCCCCCCCTTCCTCCTCTCCTCTCCGCCCCGCCCGCCGCTGTCACACCGGGCAGCGCTCTGCAGCGAACCGAGCGGCTCCTCTCGTCCTCCTACAGCCTCTCGGTGTGAGCCGGTCCGGACCGTCCGTGTGTCTGTGGGTCGGAACCGTCCCGCTCCGGTCCGGTCCGTGCGTGTGTGCGCGCGCGCGGCCGTGTGTGTGTGTCTGTGTGTGTGTGTGTGTGTGTGTGTGAGCGGTTCGTTCTCCGTGCAGCACCGGGAGCCGCGCTCTCTCCCCCGGACTCTTTATGACCGGATTCGTGTTCTGCTGCGCGATGTACATGGACAGAAGCAGCCTGAGCAGAGGTGAGTCTGCATCTCTGCATCCCTGCATGTTCACCGACACATCTGCACCGTGTGTACCTGCTCAGCGCCATGCACGCGCACAGAGCAGCGCGCACACAGCTGCAGCCACCTCACAGCGGCGCGCCTCGATTCCGTTATTACTTTATATATGTGTTAATGTGTTTATTAATCAGCATCTGACCGTGTGTGTCTGTCTGTATGTGTCTGTGTGTGTGTGTGTGTGTGGGGGGGGGGATGACATACGCGCGGTCACAGTGGATGTCGTGCACGCGCAAACGCTGACCGACATCTCGCCGCAGTGAATGTAGGCTAGTATGGCTGCATGATACTGCGTCTGCCAGATGTGTGTGTGTGTGTGTGTGTGTTTGTGCTGCTCTCAGATCATGTCTCTCTCTCTCTCTCACACTCACACACATACACGTGACGTTTATATTAATTATTGATCGAACAGATGATCAATAATCTGCTGCATCTTTTTATTCATTAGAATCCACAAACAGAAAGAATCCACCAGACTGTGTATGTGTGTATGTGTGTGTGCGTGTGTGTGTGATTTATTGATTGTCTGTTAATCCATTGATCAGCAGTCAGGATGCTGATTGGACGATGAACAGCAGGATGTTTGTTAGTTTCTGCAGACAGACAGACAGACAGACAGACAGACCCCCCGACCCCCCCCCCCCCACACACACACACACAGCATTATATCCTCATGTTAACTCTTTATTTGCTGTAAATGATGAAGATGGTTTCTGCATCATCATCATCGTCTTCGTCAGACTGACATGAAGTTGCAGACCATCAGAGACCTATTGACCGGGTCCACACCTGGACCTGATCCTGATCTGATCCGACCAGTTCAGAATCTGAATCAAATCAGGTGTTTGTGTGTCCTGATTAAGATCAAAGACCCTAAAATCTGCTTCAGGTCCACCAGAACCACCTGACAGACTCTGATATGGACCAGAACCACTTGACAGACTCTGATAAGTACCAGAACCACTTGACGGACTCTGATAAGGACCAGAACAACCTGACGGACTCTGATAAGTACCAGAAACACTTAACGGACTCTGATCAGGACCAGAACCACTTTACAGACTCTGATCAGGACCAGAACCACTTTACAGACTCTGATAAGGAACAGAACCACCAGAACCTCTGCGTCTGATTCATTCAGACTAAAATCATAAATCTGCTTCAGGTGTTTAAATGTCGACCTTCAGTCAATGAAACCTGAAAGAACCAAAGAACCTCCTCCTTCAGGTTTTGTAAGTAAAGAACATAACTGGAAGTAAAACCCTGAGGCAGGAAGTTAAGAGATGTTTGAATCACATGCTGCACTTTGGTAAAACATGGACACCAACACTGCTCTGCTGGGAAACAGGAAAGGGCTTTTTATGGTCATTTTATCTTATTTTCTAGGGTAATTCAGTGTCTTTTTCTTATAATTTAGTATCTTTTTTGGTCATTTTATGTATTTTTTGGCATAGTTTTTATTCATATGTTTTTGGCATTTTAAACATTTTTTGGGTAATTTTTACATATTTTGTATGTATTTTTAAAGGGGTTTTTTTTGCATATTTTTTAGGTATTTTCTACAAATGTTTTTGGCATTCTCAACATTTTTTTTGTATATTTTTGATTTAGTTTAACATGTTTTGGGCATTTTAAACATTTTTTTATATTCTTGAGGGACTTTCTTCGTATTTTTGTGGTATTTTTTACGTATTATTGGGGTATTTTTTACATCTGTTTTGGTCATTTCATGTCTTCTTTCACATCTTTTTTCGCATATTTTTCCCATCTCCTGGGATAAAGTCTTGGTTAGTTTGACCCTCCCTCCCTAAGTGACTCTTTGTGCTTTATACTCTAAATCACTGCGGCCTCTAGAGGGGGCCACTGACTCCAGACGGAGACATGAAGAACGAGCTGCAGCGTTCTGAGCCACAAACATTGTATAAAGAGCAGTAAAGTCCGTTCAGTGTCCTCAGACTGACTAGTTCACGGAGGAGCTTGTAGTTTTTAAGGCAGCTGCTTTTACTGAGCTGATTGTTTCCTGTGAACATGGAAGTTTTTATTGAAAATATGCATGAAGTGACACGGCCTCCCGACCTGGAGGACCCCCCCAAAGGGTCGGAGACTGGTGTTGCTCTGAAATGGTTCTCAACATCTAAAGAACCTTTAAACTGATCTGATCTGACCTCCTGAACCAGAACCAGACCAACAGAACCTCCACAAGAACCAGAACCACCTCATGGACCCCTGACACATTGTTCAGGTCCAGTAGAACCAGAACCTGAATCCTGGTCTTTGTTCTAACACTGCAGTCAGTGTGTGCGTGTGTGTGTGTTTCTCAATGTGTCTGTGTGTGTGTGTGTGTGTGTGTGTGTGTGTGTGTGAGTGAGTGTGAGAGAGTGTGTGTGTGTGTGAGTGTTTAATTCAATTTAATTCTGTTCAGTTGTCTCTTTGCTGCATCATCTGATTCTGACGTGTTTCCTGCAACACAACATACATCACTGACGCGCGCGAACAGAACAACATTTCTCTGCTGCTCTGATATCAGCGTCTTCTGGCTGGTTAAACAGAAAGATTTCCTGTGAAACAGAAATATTTCCCCTCAGACTTCAGTGAATCAGAGCAATCGACTTGTTTCTCTGTCAGTTTGATCCGAGAACATCTGAAAGTCTAGAAGAGCCAAAAGATGAAGTCTTTCATAGGAATGAACAGAGCCCCACCTCTGGATTCGTGGTTCTGTTCCAGCTGATCGGGCGCCGCCTGCTGTGACACTTCGATAACATCATCATCCTGTAAACTGCTGGTTTTAGTATTTAAATAATTTCGTATGTCAGTTATCTGCTTCGACCAATCAGAGGGCCTGTTCCCTGTGAGGTCAGAGGTCAGAGGTCATCCTCTCTCAGAGCAGACTTCATGAGTCACAGAGAAAACAGCGACCCGCCCCTGATGACATCATCACGTTACTGATGACATCATCACGTTACTGATGACGGCCTTGGAGCAAAGCCTCATGGGAAATGTTGTCGCTGTAACAGTTGTTTCTGTTTGAATCCTTTGAGCCAATCAGCTGTCAGGACACTCCAGGAGTCAGCCAATCAGCTTCAGCCTTAACAGACCACAAACGTGTGTGTGTGTGTGGGGTGGGGGGGGGGGGGGGGGTATTTCTGTCCAGCTGCAGCAGCCAGAGACCTCATATGGAAACTATTAGATGGAGAGAGAGGAGGCTGAATTCATCTGTCTGTCTGTCTGTCTGTCTGTCTCTCTGTCTGTCTCTCTGTCTCTCTGTCTGTCTGTGGTGTTATGGGATATTTTGTTTTATTTTGTTGGATTAGTAAATCATTGCTTTCTGGGGTTTTTTAATCAGTGAATCAGTGTTTGAATGTTTCAGCTGTTGAACTGCAGTGCACAGATTTCAGAATAAAAGCTCTGAGTTCAGGTTCTGGTCCCTGGATTCTTCTTGACTCTTATTTTGTGTCTTAATAAGTTTCTGTCTGCATTAACTCGCTGAACTCAATAATTGATTTTGTAATTTCTGGTGACAGTTAAATGAAAAGGCTTTTGTTTGTTCTGGCAGTGTGTGGGCGTGTCAACATTTCATGTGACTCCCTCAGGTCCCGCCTCCTCCTCCAGTCCCAGCGTGCTGACTCAAAGTCTGTCTCTGGAGCCGTCCTGCTCGCCGTGCGGCCACCAGGAGGCGCCGCCGCCGAGTTCCTCATCAGGCCCCGCCTCCCTGGAGGGAGGGGCGGAGCCCACGGAGCGCCGCGGTTCTGCCAATGGGCTTCTGCTAGTCAACGACACGGGCCCGCCGGAGCTGCCGGCGACCACGATGACACCAGCGAGCAAGAGCCGTCCTCCGCTGCCCGGGCCGAAGCCTCAGGGTGAGACTTTATGACACAATTATTTAATATATATAATATTGTTATAACGTTTATTATAACCTGTCTCTGACTCCGCCCCCATAGTCCCGCCCAAGCCCCCCCACCTCCAGCAGGCAGCGGCAGCAAGGCCACGCCCCCGGGCTCCAGACAAGCCCCTCCCCCCTCCCCCGCCCTGCAGACCGCTGCCAGCCGATCCTCGCGGTGGCTGGACTCCGCCCACACGAGGCGATGGCACCGCCTCCCCGACCTGCGTCCTGTCACTCATCGAGAAGTTTGAACGGTGAGTTCTGATTGGTCAGAAGAGCAGTGATGTCATCAGTACAGGTGTTCATGAGATCTTACTGTGTGTGTGTGTGTGTCTGTGTGTTCAGATCATGAATAGTAACAAAATATGTTACCATAGTTACGCAGACGACACACAAATTTTCATAACAATGTCACCAGGAGACTATAGTCCAATACAAGCACTGAGTAGATGCAAATCAACAATTGGATGGCACAGACTTTTCTCCAATTAAACAAAGAAAAAAATAAATTTTTGTTTTTGGAGCCAAGGAAGGACGATTAAAAGTTAATACCCAGCTTCAAACGGTAATGCTAAAAACCACAAACCAAGCCAGAAACTTAGGTGTAGTCATGGACTCAGACCTGAACTTCAACAGCCACATTAAAACAGTTGAAGTCAGCCTACAATCACCTAAAGAATATATCAAGGATTAAAGGACTCATGTCTCAGCAGGATTTGGGAAAACTTGTCTATTTGTTTGTCTTCAGCAGACTGGACTACTGTAACAGAGCCTTTACAGGTCGATCAGACAGTTGCAGCTCATTCAGAACTCTGCTGCTCCAGTCCTCACTGAGATCAGAACAGTAGATCATATTACTCCAGTCCTGATGTCCTTACACTGGCTTCTTGTCTGTCAAAGAACTGATTTCAAAATACTATTGTTGGTCTACAAAGCACTGAATGGTTAATTTCTGATCTTCTGCTTAGCTATGAACCACCCAGAGCCCTCTGATCATCAGAGACTGGTCTACTCTGTGTCCCCAGAGTCAGAACTAAACATGGAGAGGCAGCGTTCAGTTTTTATGCTCCACATATCTGGAACAAACTCCCAGAAAACTGCTGATCTGCTGCAACTCTCAACTCCTTTAAATCAAGACTGAAGACTTTTCTGTTTGCCACTGCCTTTACTGCACTGTACCTTTTATCAGCTCGATTCAATTCTATTTTATTTGATATTTGAATATACTTTTATATTTTTTACATTTCTGATCTTCTGACTCCTCTCGTTTAGCCATATGAGTGGGGAATAAATTATGGACTTGTCTTGTTTAGCAATATGAGTAGAGAATAGATTATGAACTCCTCTCATTTAGCGATATGAGTAGATGTATAACATGTCTCTTTTATATGCTTTAAATGTTTTATGTAAAGCACTTTGAATTTCCCTGTTGTTGAAAGCTGTGTTACAAAAAAACCTTCCTTGCGTGCGTGCGTGTGTGTGCAGGGAGCAGATCATCGTGGTTCCTGACATCACCGGCGGAGCTCTGTGTCCCCGCCTCCCCGACCCCTCCTCCTCCCCCTCCTCATCCTCCCGTCCTTCCTCGCCGCCACTGTCCTCCTCGTTGGCCCTGCCCCCTCCTGATGACAAGCCGCCCTCTGAGGTCAGGGGTCATAAAGACATCACTGTGGGTGGGGGGGAGGAGGAGGGAGACGCCGACCTGCAGGACGACCACGATGATGATGAAGATGACGATGAAGATGATGATGATGATGATGATGACAACGACGAGGAGCTGGCGGCGGCGTGCCGTGACGACCTCCGTCAGAAGCGCCTGTCAATGGAGTCGGGTTACAGCCCGTCAGAGAAGCAGCTGGAGGATGATGTTGTTAACGTGGAGATGAGGGAGCAGCCGGCAACGGCGCAGCCACTCCTCGACCAATCAGAGCCCTCGGAGCGCCTGTCGCTGCCGTCCTCACAGACGGAGGGGAAGCTGGCGAACCGGGACAGCGGCATCGACAGCATCAGCTCACCGTCACACAGCGAGGAGCTCTGCTTCGCCGGCGTGGATGACGGGGGCGTGGTCTACCCCTGCAGCCCGGCCCTCCTGCCCCGCCTCTCCAGCTCATCGTCGTACGCCGGTGAGGGCGGAGACGGCGAGGAGGGCGAGGCAAGGGGCGGGGCCAGGAGGAGGCGGGACTTCTCTGAGGAGGGAGACAGCGACCTGGAGGAGGAGGAGGCAGAGCTAACGCTGGTGCTGCCGCACCCCAAAGCAGACAGACAGGACTCCACGGAGGTGAGACAGGTCACATAACATCACATGACATCACACGGTCATGTGACCCCCCCAAAAAACAAAATGTAATGATGCGCTCTTCACGTCGACCCAGCAACCTTTTGTTTCGTTAACAGAGCGACTTGTCCTCATCGCTCAGATACAAACATTCATAATCACATCGTCATAATGACTCCTGGTCTGTTGACCAGTTGACGTGTTGACATGTTGACATGTTTACGTTGATGTGTTGACATGTTTACGTGTTGATGTGTATATGCGGATGTGTTTACGTTTAGGTGTTTATGTGTTGACATGTTGACGTGTTTACGTTTACGTGTTTATGATGTGTTGACATGTTTACTTGTTTTCGTGTTGACGTGTTTACGTTGACCTGTTGGTGTGTTTATGTGTTGACATGTTTACGTTTACATGTTGCGGTGTTTATGTTTTTACGTGTCTACCTGTCTTCGCGTTGACGTGTTACGTTGACGTGTTTACGTTGATGTTTTTACGTGTTTATTATGTGTCGACATGTTTACGTTTACGTGTTTACTTGTTGACATGTTGACGTCTATACGTTGACTTGTTTACATGTTGACACTTCTATGTGTTGACGTGTTTACATTTACGTGTTGACTTGTTGACGTGTTAACTTCAAACGTGTAAAGTAACTAATTGACTGTTCGCAAAAGCTCCGCCCCCTTAGTTACTGTTGCGATGCCCGTTAAGCTTCCAGGACCATCAGCAGCCATGAAGGTGGGTGATGTGTTAGAGAGTGTTTCTGGAGTAAAACCTTCGAGAGGTCGGCTGCCCATTCACAACATGCTACAAAGATTAAAACACATTCATAATGTCTGTATGGGCGTTATGTTCACTCATATATACATTACAGGGCTGGACATTAACTGTTTCTACTGGCTCTGGTGCTACAGAGGCTGATAGTTTCTATCATTGGTATGTAACTATAGTAACAAACGGCTCATCTGTAGGCTAAACTCTAGAAAACATCGAGAATAAGATGTAAATCCTCCACAGCACAAACTGATGTAGCATGTGCTAGAGGCTACATCGGTATTTTACTGGACTGTGACTTATTGTGAAGGACTGAATAAATACGAACCGGACCGGGTGTGTTGATAACAATGGTTGATAATGGTGATATTCATTTGAGTCAGACAACTCACATGATGCAGTGTATGTTTATTGCAACAGCAGAACATATTAGATTTGGCGTCTAGGCTCCAACCTCATCACTCCTCAGGCAGTTACATGAGGTATTAAGAAATGATGTAGTAAAATCCCCCGTCGGAGCCTACAGGTGGATGTTGGGCTGGTGGTGGGGCTGAGAAAGCAAGCGGCAGTACAGATACAGCAGCAGCCGTATTGGCAGGCAGAGGGAGAGCTAAGGATTACTCTCATCTTAAATAGACCACCAGATTGGATAGAGGGTGTGTTTAGGTGGAGGAAGTATGAGGAGTGGGGCTTTTCATGTGTATGGCAGCACAGCTCGAGTTGCCTGCCTGAACTAGCCCCGGGCGTCGCTCCATTATTACCCAGAAACATTCAGCAGCTCATTGTTTTATTGTTTTACAGCGAGAGACTGATCCATGGAAACGATAGCGCTAGGCTAACTCACAGTGTTAGCGTCCTTCAGCCGACTCCGGTAAAACCGAGGCTAACGTACATGGCTAAAACGATATACTGTTTGAAAGACAAGAAGTTAGACTTTAGTTTCACACCACTTCATTAACTGGAAACATAATATGATAATTTATATTAGTAGTTAATGTTAATTTTGATAGAATCGGCCAGCCAATAGCCGATTCAGTGACGCTAGCTATTAGCACTGTACAGCCCTGTATCATGTTAAGCTCCTAGCAACATTGCTAGCTTTTTTTCCCAATCATTTTTCCCAGACAATACAAGGCAATGTATACAAGGCAGTAGTAGCATGGCATCTGGTTGGTGAAATGAAACCTATTAAAAGGTAAATAACACCCCAACAATGACTCCTATACCCTCCCAATGCCCACCAGCCCAACTTCCCGATAGGGTTATGGTGAAGTTACCACTGAATGGTAGTTAGTGCAGGTACAATACGACATACACATACATTAGTAAAGATTACACAACACTCATCCATACATATACTTATAGGGAACGTAGTCAAACAAAACAAAATAATAACAATTTTTTTTTTAAAAAGCGGTTAACTCTGTCTAAGAGGTGGACTCAGCATCATTAGGGGTAATGGTAAGCTTGTTGCTAACCAAAGTTAGCAGAGGGTCCCAGGTCTTCCTAAAGGATGTCACAGACCCCCTTTGTGTGGACTTTAATTTCTCTAGTTCTAGACAACGTAAAATTTCCCGTATCCATCCATTGTGAGTCGGTGGGGAAGTCTGTTTCCACTTGAAAAGAATTAAGCGCCTGGCCAGTAGGGTGGTGAAGGCAATGACACGCCTTGCAGTGTTAGGCCAGTTTTCAGTTGGTGGTAGACCAAAAAGGGCAGTGAGGGGGTTCAGCTCTAAAATTGTATGAAGGGTCTGTTCGAGAGTCTTAAATATATCTGACCAAAAGCTGAACAGCCTTGAGCACGACCAGAGCGAATGATCAGCTGGGGACTGTTTGCAGTGGTTACAAGCATCGCTGTGATTAGGATATATCCTAGCTAGTTTAGCATTGGTGAAGTGGGCTCTATGGAGTACTTTACATTGCAAAAGGCTATGCCTGGCACATATGGACGAGGAGTGGACCAATTTCAAAATGTTTCTCCACTGGTTATCTAGCATGCTAATTTTACAGACGTTGTCATTAACATCAGTTTGTTGGGCTAGTTCTGCACTAGTCGTGGCAGAATACTAGTTGACAGGAACGATAATAATAAGACCTATCTCACTGCCTGTCCTACTGCCTGTCTGTCCCTCTGTCTCTGTCTGTCTGCCTGTCTCTGCCTGTCTGTCCTCCTATCTGTCTCTGTGTCCAGCTGTCTGTTCAGCAGAGGGTCTTCAACATCGCCAACGAGTTGCTGCACACAGAGATTGCCTACGTCTCCAAGCTCCATCTCCTGGACCAGGTGAGTCTGTCCCTGTGTTAGCCTATCTTCTGGGGTCCTGGTCCTGGTCCAAATCCTGGTTCTGGTCCTGTTCCTGTTCCTGGTCCTGGTGTCTGAACACTGAAACATCCGTAGTTTATTGTTTCCGTCAGCTTTTGTTGAACCAGTGGATCAGAGATCTGGACCCTTTCAGGACTTGGACCCTGTCAGGACCTGGACCCTGTCTGGACCAGGATCCTGGTACAGGTGTGACTCCTGTCATCTCCTCCACAGGTGTTCTGTGCGCGCCTCCTGGAGGAAGCCCGGTCCCGCTCCTCCTTCCCCTGCGACGTGGTTCAGGGCGTCTTCTCCAACATCTGCTCCATCTACTGCTTCCACCAGCAGTTCCTGCTGCCGGCCCTGCAGAAACGCATGGAGGAGTGGTGAGTCTCCTCCTCCTCCTGCTCCTCTCTGCTCCTCCTGCAGAAACGCATGGAGGAGTGGTGATTCCTCCTTCTCCTCTTCTCTTCTTCTCCTCCTGCTCCTTCTCACTGCTCCTCCTGCAGAAATGCATGGAGGAGTGGTGAGTCTTCTCCTCTCTGCTCCACCTGTTCTTCTGCTGCTCCTCCTGCAGAAATGCATGGGAGGAGTAGTGAGTCTGCTCCTCCTTCTGCTGCTCCTCCTCTCTGCTTATCTTGTTCTCCTGCTACTCCTCCACTCTGCTCCTCCTGTTCTCCTGCTCCTCCTCCTCCTGCTCCTCCTCCTCCTGCTCCTCCTGAAGAAAATGCATGGAGGAGTGGTGAGTCTCCTCCTCCTCTCTGCTCCTCTCTCCTCAGGCTCCTGCTCCTCCTCCTCCTGCTCCTCCACTAACCTCCTCCTCTCCTCCTGTAGGGAGTCTAACCCTCGTATCGGGGACATCCTCCAGAAGCTCGCTCCGTTCCTGAAGATGTATGGAGAGTACGTGAAGAACTTTGACGGAGCGATGGAGCTGCTGAGCCTGTGGACGGAGCGGTCGGCATCGTTCAAGACCATCATCCAGGAGATCCAGGTGGGCTCCGCCGCCGCCACGCTGCAGCCGCTCCGAGTGTGTGTTCACCTGTGTTAATGTGTGTATTAATGTGTGTGTGTGTGTGTGTGTGTGTAGAGGGAGGAGCGCTGTGGGAACCTGACCCTGCAGCACCACATGCTGGAGCCAGTCCAGAGGATCCCCCGATACGAGTTGCTGCTGAAGGACTACCTGCATCGTCTACCAGAGGACGCCCCGGATTACAGGGATGCCCAGAGTATGAGACACACACACACACACTCAAACACACACAGAACAGATGGTTCCGGGATGCGCTTCATCGAGGAGCTGCATAGTTTGGTAGCTCTCTGATTTTGCTCAAATTTGCTAAGTTTTTATGTATTTTTATCGTGTTTTTTGTCATATTTCTGATGAATACTTCTGTGGAGAGAAGAGTTTATTCAAGAGAAGAGCTTTTTCATTGAAACGGAGCGAGTCTGGAGGACACCATCATCCTATTTCAGCTGAGTTGAAGAAGTGTTTTCGTGCTGGTGCAAAAGTGAATGCTCAGAAATGGAGATATAAGCCCTTTCTGCCATCAGTCATCATGGGAAACGTCAACTCTCTGCTGAACAAGACTGATGAACTGGAAATATTGGTGAAGACTCAGAAAGGAAAATGGATGGTAAATGGACTGCACTTATATAGCTTTTATCCAAAGCGCTTTACATTACAGACTGCGCTCATTCACCCGTTGACACACACATTCATACAGGCTATCCTACAACGGTGCCACCTGCCACCATTGGGAATTAATTCATACACCGATGAAAGCAGCATCAGGAGGCATTTGGGGTTCAGTATCTTGTCAAAAGATACTTCAAGATGTAGGCTGCCATGGTCTGGGATCGAACCACCGACCTTCGTATCAGTGTGCGACCATTTTACCAACTGAGCCACAGCCGCCCAAAGTATACCGTGAGTATAGTCTCTTGTGTTTTACGGAAACCTGGTAGAGTCAAAACATCTTAGGGCAATTTCACACCTATCTCGTTTGGTCCGGACTTTAGGACTTTTCAGCTTGATCCGAACCTAAATTCCAGGTGTGAAAGGTGCCAAAAGTTTGGTCCGACCAAAAGAGGTGGTCTCGGTCCAGACCAAACGAACCAAGGTCCGAACCTTTTGCAGTGTGAAAACAACTTTTTTTATAGTTCGGACCTTTGTATCAATGACAGGAAGTTTTTTTCTTCTTCTGCTCTCGAATTACGGTACAGGAAGTTGGACTGCAGGATTGCGAGCTGTTTTCTCCTCCTCTCCTGTCGACGGCGATACAGTTTTCTTGCGAATACCAAGCACTCTCACGTATTGCTCATTAAGCTGGTGCTGCTGGTAGCAAAAGACCAGCAAAAGTATTTGTTGCGGCGATCTGCCTGGAGGTGCAGCTGCTTGTGTGTGACAGCGGCCGTGCTGCTGCATGCGTGCGACGGCGTGTGCGTTGCTCCGCGGCGCGCCTCAGCAGGTGAGGAAAATCACTAATCAGCGGCAAGGTAACACAAGACCAAGGACAAACATTTAATTGTGTGCACAACGGAGCTGAGGACAGCAGCAGAAACCTTCACTGCCACAAGACTGAAATAACGCATAGGAAAAGGACTCAAACGGAGTAAAAGGTGGCTCGCTGGATTCATTTTGTGTAAACACGTTGAGGAAGTAACACTGACGTCAGAGGCCGGCCGACCTAACAACGCAGCATAACCAAAACAAAATGAGCTGCGGAAGTACACAGGGAGATGACATGTCCAGTAGAATTGTCTTGTAAAGTCCTTTATTCCTTTTGCAGTGTGAAACCAAAACCAACAGGACCAAATGTATACAATGTAACAGAACACGGACCTTGGTTTGGACCTTTGTACGGACTTTCAGGTACTTAGACTCCAATGATGATCTACCTGGCTTCACTCTCATATGATCAGACAGAGATGCTAAAGCTAGTGGCAAGAAAAAAGGTGGGGGCTTGGCTTTATTTTATGAACCAGAGATGGTGCAGTCCTGCACATGTTACTGTCAAGGAGAAGATGTGCTGTCCAGACATTGAATTATTGGCAGTTAGTATGAGACCATATTATGTACCAAGAGAGTTCAGTCATATCATAACAATACTTGTGTGCATTCCACCCAAGGCAACTGCTGAAGTTCCATGTGAAGTTCTACATGACCTCTTTGCTAGGATACAGAATAAACATCCTGACAAATTCTTGATAATATCAGGAGACTTCAATCGTGTTTGCCTCGCCTCCCACCTAACTGGTGGTGACTGGCAGATTGTTTATTGTCCCACCAGAGAAAATAAAACCCTTGATCTGTATGCTAATGTCAAAGAAGCTTACAGAGCCTTACCACCACTTGGTAGGTCAGATCACAACTTAGTTCTTTTGGAGACTTGTTACAAACCCTGTGTGTGGAGGCAGCCTGCAACTAAACTCATAGTCAAGAAATGGACACCAGAGGCAACTGAGGCTCTAAAGGACTGCTTTGAATGTACAGACTATGTATGTGTTGCTGGAAACAGAGGAGAACAGTATGGACATTGACAGACAGGTTGACTGCTTTTACATCAACTTCAGTAGAGACACAGGCATACCTATAAGGACTGTACGCTGTTTCCATGACAACAAACCTTGGATTACTAGTGATTTAAAGGCAATCCTTAATAAGAAGAAGGCACCTTTTAGAGATGGTGACAAAGCACGGCTCAAACAAGTACAATATAAGTTGAAGAAGAGACTAAAGATGGCAAGAAGAAATCTCAGAGAAATCTACAGAACAGCAACATCCGTCCGCACATCCGAAATGTGGAAGGAATCAACACCATCTGTGGTGACAACATCAAGAAAAGACAGCCAGTGGCTGGTGATGTAGAAAGAGCTGATGAACTCAACCAGTTCTTCAACAGATTTAATACAGCGGCCTCACCCAATGCCAATGCTGCTGCTCCTCCTCCTCCACCTCCTCCTCCTCTTCAACATGTGTACATCTCCAAAGCAGCATCCACCCCCCCTCTTACACCTGAGCCTCCACCCTTGTCTGTCACAGAGATTGAGGTTGGAACTGGGAAGACTTTGCTGCTGGTCCAGATGGTGTGTGTCCAAGGCTGCTCAAGGACTGTGCTGCCCAACTGTGTCAACCTCTCCACAAGATCTTCAACCTCAGTCTACAGTTGGGGCGAGTGCCGGCACTGTGGAAAATTTCCTGTGTTAAAAATAAAATGTCCAGCTGGACTTAATGACTACCAGTAGTGACCAGTAGCCCTCACTTCTCACATCATGAAGATCTTGGAGCGGCTGATTCTACGCCTACTGAGAGCTGAAGTCAAAGACAAACTCGACCCCCTGCAGTTTGCATACAAACAACACATGGGAGTGAACGATGCTGTCCTCTACATGCTTCACGGTGCCCCACTCATCTGGAGGAATCTGGTGCTTATGTGAGAATCATGTTCTTTGATTTTGCAAGCGCATTCAACACCATTTAACCCAACATACTCAAAAACAAGCTCATAGAGATGGGAGTGGATCACAGATTACCTGACAGGAAGACCACAGTATGTCAGGTTTGGGAACTGTGTTTCTGGGACATTAATGAGCAGCACAGGGGCTCCACAAGGGACTGTTCTGGCTCCATTCCTGTTCACACTGTACTCAGCGGACACAGAGTCCTGCCACATCAAGAAGTACTTGGACAACACTGCTATTGTGACGTGTATCAGGAATGGACAGGAATCTGAATATAGGGATCTGATAAAAGCCTTCAGTGACTGGAGTCACAAGAACTATCTCCTACTGAACACCTCAAAGACTAAGGAAATGATCATAGATTTCCGCAGGTTCAAGGCCCCTTCAACCAGTGAATACCTGTGGGGTGGACATGGAGGTGGTGCCAAGTTATAAGTATCTAGGTGTATACCTGGATAATAAGTTGGACTGGTCCCTAAACACAGACGCTCTCCCCTGCTGGGGAGGCAGCATCAGACACAGAGATGCAAGGCGGTTGGACAGACTGGTCAAAAGAGCTGGTTCTGTGGTTGGAGCCAGGTTGAACACACTGGAGGAGGTGGTGGAGAGATGCACTGTCAAGATGTTTCAGGCCATCCTGAAATACCCGGATCATCCGCTACACAAAACCTTTATGGACCAAAACAACAGCAGTGGACGGCTCCTCTCTCTCCATTGCAGGACGGACAGAGATACAAAAGATCCTTCGCTCCTACAGCCATCAGGCTGTCTCATTCTAACAGAGCTAACAGACTCACTGGACTTTCCCTCAGGGATAGATAAAGTCATTTTGATTTTTAATTTTGATTATGCGCAAATGTTATGTGTTTACAATTCTCTTCTGATCTCTGTAGTACACAGTTCTGCCCCAATGCGCGCACACAAACACACGTGGGGTTTCCCATTAATTACCCAGACTATGGCCACCATAGACAATTTATATATATATATTATTTACCGAGCTGCCCACCCCACTTCTCCTGCAAAACAATTCCAGCATGACAGACTGCCAGAATGCCTACCTGTATCAGTCCCGCCCCCACATCATCTCTACTAAACAAAATCCCATCAACCTGTCCGGGTCGGTCACAGGTGATCCTAATCGATCCAGACAGACTGTTGCATATGCTGTTTGGTTAGCATTAGCTGACAATTAAAGTTGTTTTAATCAAAAAAGGCTAAACTATGCCTAATGGTATGAATTACGTCCTGACGCTAAAAACATGATGCTTTCAAAATAAGAGTGTGTTAACAGAATCCATCACAGAATTTACAAGAAGACTGTCAAAGTCAAAATAAGATGCAACATACAAGAACCCTTATTCTCCTTTACAATAATTAATTAAAATATGCAATGATTAAGATCAGTGTATATAATGGAATAGTGGCATTTGAGTCTGCGACTGAGAATCTGGTTTTTAATAGTTTTATTATAAAGTGACCATGTGACCTTTGTCTCCTCAGAGTCTCTGGAGCTGATCGCCACGGCAGCAGAACACTCCAACGCTGCTATCAAGAAGATGGTGAGACACACACACAGACCCACACACACACACACACACACACACACACAAACAGACACACACACAGACCCACATACACACACACACACACAAACAAACACACTCACACACACACACACACACACTCTCACACACACACACACACACACACACTTTAAACGAGAAACTACATAAAAACAAAAGAAACAAACAAAATGTAAACAAAATATTTCATTATTCAAACTTTTAATCAGTTATTTTCTCTTTAAAACCTACTAATCAGCTGAGAGACACTTTATACTCACACTGTCCTCTCGTCTGTGACTGTGTCTGTCTGTCTGTCTGTCTGTCTGTCTGTCTCTCTCTCTCTCTGTATCCCTGTCTGTCCCTGTGTCCCTCTGTCTCAGGAGCGAATGAGGAAGCTGCTGAAGGTGTACGAGTTGTTGGGAGGAGAAGAAGACATTGTCAACCCGACAAACGAGCTGATCAAAGAAGGACACATCCTGAAATTGTCCAACAAGAATGGGACGACTCAGGACAGATACCTCATCCTGGTATGTCCTCTACTGTCCTCTACTGTCCCCTTCTGTCCTCTACTGTCCCCTACTCTACTCTACTGTCCTCTACTTTACTGTCCCCCACTGTCTTCTACTGTTCTCTACTGTCCTCTACTGTCTCCTACTCTACTGTCCTCTACAGTCCTCTACTCTCCTCTCCTCTACTGTCCTCTGTGGTCCTCTACTCTACTGTTCTCTACTGCCCTCTACTGTCCCCTACTGTCCTCTACTGTCTTCTACTGTTCTCTACTGTCCTCTACTATCCTCTACTCTACTGTCCTCTACAGTCCTCTACTCTCCTCTACTCTACTGTCCTCTACGGTCCTCTACTCTACTGTTCTCTACTGTCCTCTACTGTACTGTTCTCTACTGTCCTCTACTCTCCTGTACTGTCCTTTACTGTTCTCTACTGTCCTCTACTCTACTGTCCCATACTGTCCTCTACTCTACTGTCCTTTACTGTCCTTTACTTTACTGTCCCCCACTGTCTTCTACTGTCCTCCACTGTCCCCTACTCTACTGTCCACTACAGTCCTCTACTCTACTGTCCTTTACTATCTTCTACTCTACTGTCCTCTACTGTCCTTTACTGTCCTCCACTCTACTGTCCTCTACTGTCCTATACTCTACTGTCCTCTACTGTTATTCTACTGTGATACCTCACTGTCTCTCTGCCTGTGTGTCTGTGTGTCTGTCTGTCTCTTTGCAGTTCAACGACAGGTTGCTGTACTGCGTCCCGAAGCTGCGTCTGATTGGTCAGAAGTACGGTGTCCGCGCTCGCATCGATGTGGACGGGATGGAGGTGAGACGCCGACAGTCAGAGTGGAGCTCCGCACCCTCCACCTGCACCTGATTAACCTGTCTCTCTCTCTGTCCACCTGTCTCTCTCTCTCTCTCTCTCTCTCTCTCTGTCCAGCTAAAGGAGACCAGCAGTGCTGCAGTTCCCCGAACGTTCCTGGTGTCTGGAAAACAGAGATCACTGGAACTACAGGCCAGGTGAGACAGACAGACAGACAGACAGACAGGGAGAGAGACAGACAGACAGACAGACAGGGAGACAGACAGACAGGGTGACCGGTTCACTTTCACAATTTGTCTTGTGTTTCTCTGCAGGACTGAGGAGGAGAAGAAGGACTGGATTCAGGTAAACACTTCCTTCCTGAGCGCAAGTGTCAAATTAAAAGCCTCTCAGCATGTGTGAACCAGGCTTTTATTTTGAAACCTGTGTGTACCAGGCTTATATTGTGAAACCTCTGTCACCAGGCTTTTATTGTGAAACCTGTGTGTACCAGGCTTTTATTGTGAAACTTGTGTCACCAGGCTTTTATTGTGAACCCTGTGTCACCAGGCTTTTATTGTGAAACTTGTGTCACAGGGTTTTTATTGTGAAACCTGTGTTTACCAGGCTTTTATTGTGAAACCTGTGTGTTCCAAGCTTTTATTGTGAAACCTGTGTTTACCAGGTTTTTTATTGTGAAACCTGAGTTAACCAGACTTTTATTGTAAAACCTGTGTGTCACCAGGCTTTTATTGTGAAACCTGTGTGTACCGGGCTTTTGTTGTGAAACCCGTGTGTACCAAGCTTTTATTGTGAAACCTGAGTTAACCAGACTTTTAATGTAAAACCTGTGTGTACCAGACATTTATTGTAAAACCTGTGTCACCAGGCTTTTATTGTGAAACCTGTGTTAACCAGGCTTTTATTGTGAAACCTGTGTCAACAGGCTTTTATTGTGAAACCTGTGTACCAGGCTTTTATTGTGAAACCTGTGTTAACCAGGCTTTTATTGTGAAACCTGTGTCAACAGGCTTTTATTGTGAAACCTGTGTACCAGGCTTTTATTGTGAAACCTGTGTCTCCAGGCGATCCAGGTGACCATCCAGAGACACGAGCAGACGGTGGACAGCTTCAGACATCTGAACTGCTCGCTGCGAGATGACGAGTCCACGCCGCCACACTCTCCGGTAACAATAATCAATCATCAATAACCAATAATCAATAATACCTGTTACTAGAGTTTATTATTACCTCATCACTGAAAGAGGAATACAATCTCTCTGCAGGAGAAGAGAAATTAGAATGTATTAAAGTTCTGCAGAAGAAAACAAAAACTAAGTTTTATTAAACACTTTATTGTTTTTGTTTATTTTAAAGTCTTTTACTCTGAAAACTGCAGCTGGATGTAAATCATCAGCATGAAACAGCTGATCTGATGTTTAATGTGTCAGAAGTTTGAATATCTGATGTATCCACCTGTCTGTCTCTCCTTCACCTGTCTGTCTCTCCTCCACCCATCTGTCTGTCCATCCACCCATCTGTTTCTCCTCAACCCTTCTTTCTCTTCACCTGTCTGTCTTTCCTCCACCTGTCTGTCTCTCCTCCACCCGTCTGTCTCTCTCCACCTGTCTGTCTCTCCTCCACCCATCTGTCTCTCCTCAACCTTTCTTTCTCTTCACCTGTCTGTCTTTCCTCCACCTGTCTGTCTCTCCTCCACCCCTCTGTCTCTCCACCTGTCTGTCTCTCCTCCATCCGTCTGTCTCTCCCCCTTCCATCTGTCTCTCCTCCATCTTTCTGTCTCTTCTCCACCTGTCTGTCTATCCACCTATCTGTCTCTCCTCCACCTGTCTGTCTCTCAGAGCTGTGTGGAGCTGGGTAAACGAGCTCCGACTCCGATCAGAGAGAAAGAAGTGACTCTGTGTATGAAATGTCAGGAGCCGTTCAACTCCATCACCAAGAGACGCCACCACTGCAAGGCCTGCGGACATGTCAGTCAATAATAATAATTTTTTATATAATATGATCAATAACACACTGTGAGTCATTCATATTCATATTTATTTTCTAATATGATCAATAATCTGGCGGTCCTGTGGCGGTGGTTTGTCTTCAGGTGGTTTGTGGGAAATGTTCAGAGTTTCGTGCTCGTCTGTCGTACGACAACAACCGAACCAACCGTGTGTGTGTGGACTGCTACGCCATGCTTGTGGGGGCGTCGCCCTCGCCCGCCACGCTGAGCAGCAGCACCCAGAGGAGACGCTCCATCCTGGAGGTTAGTGATATCACCGTGATGGCAACGTGATGCAGGCCTTGAATTTTGTCATTTTTTTGGGGCAAGGCCACTTGGCCTTTTTTGTTTTCAATTTTTTGAGAGCACCAAGGCCATAAAATAAAACAGTGATTTTAAGTCCACATCCATAATGAATTTAATTTAAGGTCTAGTAATGATGCTATTGAGGAAGATTGGACTCTCAGTCGAAACTGTCAAGCAGGTAAAGAAACATCTCCTAGTAAAGTAAAACGCATCAGTTTGATGCACTTCAAGAGCTAAATGACAGCAAACACCTCACATAGCTTGGAATTTTGTCATTTTAGGGGCAAGGCCATTTGGCATTCCCGTTCACATTTTTTTTAAGGGCACAAAAGGCCACATGACAGGGCACAAAGGCCGGTTAAATTACGCTGGTTTTACCTTTCAGATTAATACCTTAACATTCTCATTCACCAAGAAACATTATTATTATGTATTATTATGTATTAAAACATTTGTTTTAATTCAAAAACATTGAAAAATATATCATATTGCAAAACATTGCATTAAGAGAGACTGTGAGAGAGAGAGAGAGAGAGAGAAATAGAATGTGTGTGTGTGAGAGAGAGAGAGAATGTGAGAGATAATGTGAGTGAGAGAGAGAGGCTGAAACAGTGTTAGAGCCTGGCCATAGAAGTGAGAAGGTACAGAAAAATACTGCTACAGAAAGACAACAGCCACCACTGTGACCTAAACACAGAAGTATCAGAGATACACGTTCTCCTGACACAGTGCAGTGCACAATATATTAAATATATTAAAAAGAACCTTTTTGGAAAATGACAAATGAACCTGTTTTGAAAAGATGGCAAATGCATATATTCTGAAAAGATGGCAAAATGAATCTCCTGCCTGAGTTCATCTAAGAGTAAAGAAAGAGAAATGCCTCCTAAAGAAGCCCTAAGAAGCCCTAAAAAAGGAACCTGCTGAGGTGAAATTTACATCAGATAAATGTCGACCCCTTGTCCCTCAGGTAGGGAAGACGTTAGCGATATCCCAACTAGCTGGCTATGCTAGTTTTCATGATACAAAAATGTAACGTTAAGGAGTCGATAGGCTAATAAATAGGCTAATACAATGGTAATTACCTATCAATAGTACTTTTTAAAAAAACGTAATTGTTAAGTCCTGTCAAATACTACCACATACTTCAGTTACAACATATCAAAACAGCTTGTCCAGCTTGCTTACCTGTGCTGCGCATCAACACATGGCTCATTTGAATATTCAATGGCCGTAAATTGAACATTTTTTCACAGGGCATCAAGGCCAAAGTGCGGGGCAACGTCAGCCATGGCCTTCGTGGCCGTCGTGAAATTCCCACCCTGCCGCCGGTTCATGCCAGGCTCGAATCAAACCCACCACTGAAGACGCTTTTTTCTCAAACAATGCAGGTGTTGACAGGAAAGAGGCAGACTAGAAAACCGCAAAATCAACTGGGGCAGTGGGACGGGGCATCAAGACCACGTGGCCTCAGGGCAGATTTGTTTTCAAGGGCACAAGGCCTCATGCCCTTGTGAAATTCCTGCCCTGCCGTGATGTCACTGTGATGTCACCGTGATGTCACCACGGCTGAGTTCTGTTGTTTCTCAGTTTTTACTATTTTATTTTATTAATGTCTCTGCTGAACATTACTGTGTGTGTGTGTGTGTGTGTGTGTGTGTGTGTGTGTGTGTGTGTGTGTGTGTATCTGTGTGTGTGTGTGTATTCTCAGAAACAGGCCTCCCTGGCAGCAGAGCACAGTGTGATTTGTAGTTTTTTGCACCACATGGAGAAAGGAAGTGGGCGGGGCTGGCAGAAGGCGTGGTTCGTCATCCCGGAGAACGAGCCACTGGTGCTCTACATCTACGGAGCGCCACAGGTACTAACACCTCATCATATATATTATAAACTGTTAATATCTGACATTAATGTCTCATCCTGAGTAAATTATATCATATATTATATCTCTATATATACTATATTATATATATTATATCCTGTTAATATGCAATGTATAAATGTAGAGCAGCTTCTCCCCCTGCAGGCTGTAGGCTGTACTACAGATCAATACGTCATCAGGTTAAAACCATAAAGTGGAAACCAGCTACACATGTCTGTAACCAATCAGAGCGCAGCAGCAGTATAGTTATTACCCATGATGCTCTCTGTCGTCCCTCAGGACGTGAAGGCTCAGCGCAGCGTTCCTCTGATCGGCTTCGAGGTTTCTCTCCCTGAGTCATGTGACCGTCTGGAGCGCCGCCACGCCTTCAAGATCTCCCAGAGTCACCTAACGCTGTTCTTCAGCGCCGAGGGGGAGGAGCTACAGCGGCGCTGGATGGACGTCCTGCTGCGGGCCGGGAGGGGGGAGGAGCCTCAGCTCCACCGGCCAATCGCAGAGAGTCTGGAAGAGGAGGGGGAGGAGCTATTGGCAGCGGCAGAGGGCGAGAACACGTGATTCTATTTGACGAGAATGGACGGAGATGATGAAGATCACACACACACACACAAACATACACATACACACACACACACACACACACACACACACACACACACACAAGCACACACACACACACACACACACACACACACACACACTGCATGGTCCCTCCTCGCTGTCAGAACCAAGATGGTGTCTCTCTCTTTCCTTCAGTGAGGTGAGCGGAGCCTCATAACTGTGTTTTTCTGCCCTCCGTTTGGACTCAGACACTACAGTTCCCATGAGCCTCAGCTGCTGTTGCTACGGAGACGCCTCCACTCAGAGCTGTGACATCATCACATCCAGCTCTCTGATTGGACGTCTCATGAAACATGAAGCACATCAATCAGCTGTTTTTAACCTCCTGCAACATGTGACCTCGTTTACATGTTTGAACAAATCACAGGTCGTCCTTATCAACAACAACATCCAGAACCAGAACCAGAACCAGAACCGGTCTGGTGTTCCAGTCCAAACCGGTTCTATCTGATGCCAAACTAACGGCTCAGAGACGATCAGAGATGCTCTGCGGTCCCAAACTGACGTCAGCAGACGATGGCGAGCTGCTGGTTTATAAACAGCGCTGGCGCCTGACGGAGTGAGCCGAGGCCGGTGGCGTGAAGGATGTCCGGAGGAGGAAACTTTAACTGAACCGATAGAGAGGTGACCTCACTTTGCTTCTTGTTCTGCTGTGTCCTGTGGGAGCGGTGCTGCCCCCTGGTGGAGTCATCAGGCTCATTATGTTCCACTGAGTCAGTGAGACACCTGGTGGTGGCAGCTGGTACTGCACAGGTCTACAGGGACCCTCCAGTCAAACAGAGAGCTGCTGGGATATAAAGAGTTATCTCTCCTCCTCAGACTCCTTGATCCAGTTGTTTGGCTTCACATCAAACCGGTTTGAACATTTGTCCACCGACCGAACGGCTGAGAACAGGACTCGGCGTCTCCATGAAAAACCTCGGACAGTTCTGCACCTCACCGTTAACGTCCAACGCCGACGAGAATCTGATTGGGTTCTGATGTTGTCTGGACTGGTCCAGGTCCAGGTCCAGCTTAAGGTCCATGTTCTGGTCCAGTTCCAGGGCCAGATCCAGGTCCTGGTGCTGGTTCTGGTTCTGGTTCTGGTTCTGGTGCTGGTCTCTGAGAAGACTTGAACACCAACTGGAGTGTAAGGGATCAAACAAACACATATAATAAACGAGTTGGAGTGGAACTGGAGAGTTCAGATTAAAAAGTTTCTTCCTGTTTGTAAAAGATTAAAGTTTGTTTAAAGGTTTCCTGGAAACAGGAAGTGGACGAAGCTGCTGAGATGTTGAGAGACTTTAAAGAAGAAAAAGACAGATGCGTCCTCTTGAAATGCACTTAAAGACGTTTTTTCCATTTTTAAACCCAAATTTCCCCAAAAAAGAAGCCGAACCTCCAACCTACCGATCAGACGAACTATGTTTCCCCAGCAGCCGGCGGTCGGCTTCTCGCCGTCCTGAAGAAACTTCAATAACTTCAATATTCAGCTTTTAGTTCAGCTCTGACTTCATATAACTATTAATACATATTTATTTCTCCATGTTTACAAACCAACTGAAAACATGAAACAGAGAAACTTTGAGTTCTCTCTCAACATTTTGGCATAAAAGTCAAAATTCACTCAGTTTCTTGTTATTTTCAGCAAATTTGTGGAAATTGTGAGTCTTGTTTGACAGATGAAGTCAAAGTGCTGATTTAATTTGGTCTAAATGAAATTATTTTTATTTCTGTGGTTCAGATGTTGAATCTGTTGTATAAAATCATAAAGTGATCTGATCCCTGAGACACGAGGTTCCTGCAAGACAGCGATGAAGATGATGATGAATGTGATGAAGGTCTTGTTCTGGATGTAAACAGTTTTAAAGAGTTTCTAGACCGACGTCTCCTGGGTAATCAGAATCAGAAGAAAAGACTTCAGCTGTCCTCTGTGTTTCAGTATTTCGTCTCTATAAGCAGCTTTTGGATCAAAGTGTTTTGATAGTGAAAATATGATGAATATTATTATTATTGTTATTGATGATGAACAGACTTGTTGTTGGATATTTCCGTGTTTATGAGTCTGGGTTGTGTTTGATGTTTGCTTGATGCAAGTTGATGCAAGAAGAAAACAAAGATAAAGATTTGTAAATATAATTTATTCTCCTGTAAAGTTCAAAGCTCGACCAGCAGCTCAGAGGCGGCCATCTTGGCTCCACAATTTCATTTAACAGATAACAGTGAAGCTTAAAGGAGCAGTCCGACAGCAGTGCTGGTGCTAAGCTAGGCTAACAGTTTCCCTCTGATTCCAGTCTTTGTGCTAAGCTAGGCTAACAGTTTCCCTCTGATTCCAGTCTTTGTGCTAAGCTTGGCCAACAGTTTCCCTCTGCTCCCAGTCACTGTGCTAAGCTAGGCTAGCAGTTTCCCTCTGCTCCCAGTCACTATACTAAGCTAGGCTAACAGTTCCCCTCTGCTCCCAGTCACTATGCTAAGCTAGGCTAACAGTTTCCCTCTGCTTCCAGTCACTATGCTAAGCTAGGCTAAAAGTTTCCCTCTGCTTCCAGTCTTTGCACTAAGCTAAGCTAACAGTTTCCATCTGCTTCCAGTCATGCTAAGCTAGGTTGGCACTTAGTCTATCTTAGCACTTGCAGCTTTACAGCGTTTGTGCTAAGCTAGACTAACCTTGTCTGAGTGAAGGTTGAACTGTCCTTTAAGCTCTCTGTCAGTGACCGTGGCTCTGGGTGCTAGCATGTCGTTAGCTTTTCATTAGCGTGTTGTTGGCGTATGAACAGACCCGTGGCGTCCTCGCCTCTTCGTCACGTCAGCAACACTTTGAACTCTGAACGACTTTATTCAGAAAATCATTATTTTAATTCTTTCGTTTTCTGTCCGTTGTGTGTGTGAGTGTGGTGTGTGTGTGTGTGGTGTGTGAGTGGTTGTTGTCTACATATTCAGACTTTACAGTGAAAAGAACTCTTGACGTTGTTAAAATATATCAGATTCTGTTTGAAGTATTTCTTGTTGTTTCACAGATTAAAACTAAAATAATAATCAGTTCATCAGCCGTTAATAACCAGAGACCAACATTAGTTATTGCTCAGATCAGATTATTTATGTGTGAAACTGAGATTTGCTCTGTGGAGATGGTCATTTTTGCTAGCTTGAGCTACAAGGCTAGCTCCACCATGACTCATCATGTTTTATAAATATTAATTAATATTTTGTAATTTAAAACAAACCTGTAAATTAATTAATTAAACATATTTAGAGTCCCAATAACAGTAATAATGTTAAAGATTAATGTGAGGCTAACGTTGATGAGCTAAACATTCTCATGGTAGCAGTTAGCTTTAATCTGCTGCAGAGAAAGCTAATGTTAGCAAAACACTCGCTAGTTTTAACAGCTACAGTTTTAACTGTTTCAACACAGATCTGTAGTTTATAAAGAGAAACCGCATGAAATCATGTGTTAGCAGCAGAGAGGCTACCAGCTAGTGACTAAGTAGTTTAGCTGACTGCTTACTCGCTAACCAGAAACACCAACGTATTCCTGAAACAACATGAACAAATATGTTTCAGTGATTCAGACTCAAGATTATTGTTCCTGCAGAGAATTAAACCAAAAGTCATAATGTGTATGTTAACATACAACAAACATCATCAACAACCAACCAACCAAACAGAGACAAACAAAGGTTTGTATGGTGATATTAAACCGAATGAGTTTGTCTGTTTCTGTTCAGGATGAAAATAAGAAGCAGATTAGCTGTTTAATTGATATAGCAATTAGCAGCCAGCTGGCTTATGCTAAAACAGCTTCAGAAAATGAGCCAAACATAGCTTGCTAGTTAGCTTAGCGAGCTAGCTCGTTAGCAGTCCAGCTTCCTGTTCCAAACTTCACCAAAGTTACAAAACATTTACATGAATTTATTTCTGAATCTGATCGTTGAAACCAATGGTTCCCACAGATAATCTATCTATAATCTAATGCTGCATGGTCTTTATTTCTCTCCATATGAGTCAATGAGAACTTGTCTGCTGGTCTCTGGTTATAACGGCTGTCAGCCAGATTCTGTTCAACCACAAAACCACAGCCAGTTTAACCAGTCAGATCTGGTTCTGGCTGGTTCTGACGGGTCAGATCTGGTTCTGACAGGTCAGTTCTGGTTCTGACAGGTCAGTTCTGGTTCTGATGGGTCAAATCTGATTCTGTGGTTTCTTCAGTATTTTTGCCTTACAGTTTATTATTTGTGCCAAATCAGCTGATCGATCGCTGTGTTTCTTTTCTTAATCATTTTTAATTCAAAACTGTTATTATAATTATTATTATTATTATTATCATCATGTTATAACTTCCTGTCCTGTAACTCGTCTCTGATTGGTCCTCGTCAGACAGACTGTTACGGGCCGCTGTTGCCATGGAGACTGTCAGGATATCAAACAAACAAATATATTATAAACATATAAATATAAATAAATACGATACAAGCCGGCCGTGTGTCTTGACGTGTTGCCATGGAAACCACTGGGTTTCTTGAGCGGCGTGTTGCCACGGTGATCCCTGTACCCTTCTGTTGCCACGGTAACTGTCTAGTTACCGTGGCAACACCCTCCACCATCTTTCTCTCTCTCTCTCTCTCTCTCTCTCTCCAGATGAAACAGCAGTGCCACCTCTTCTTCTTCTGTGTCGTAGCTCTGCTCTCTTGTTTTTATTGATTATTGATATTAATCGGTTGATTATTGATCACTGATTGGTTGATCATTGATCACTGATTGGTTGATCATTGATCACTGATTGGTTCAGGCTCTCGGTCAGTGGCCGGCCACTGCCTCCATCCTGTCGTCTGTCCCATCAGACCTTCTGTTAGAAACACAGCCAGACATGTTGAAGAGGTTTAAATGAATAAAAACATAAAAACTGATCATGTGACCGTCTGGGACTTCATGTACTCATAATACCCATAATACTCATAATACTAATAATACTGATAATTCGCTCGGTTCAAGAAGCTACTTCCGTTCTATTTCCGCTCACTCAAGGGTGGGGGTCATTACTTCCAGCAACTTTATGTCCTTTCTGCCCACGGACGTCATTCCTAGACAATCGAGCTGTATCCCAATGTCAAGGAAGGATCTTCAAACGGCTGGATTTGAAGGATAATTCGTCATCGACATCCGCCGAAGGACTGTCCAGGATCCTCCAGAGGACAGAGTCCTTCATTTGCCCAAATTCCAAGGATGCATGTGTGTATCCTCTGCGCCCCGAGTACCCATAAAGCCTTGCGCAGAGATTTAAAAATGGCAAGCAAACAAACATCGACGCCGGCGGTGCAATATGAATTTAAATATATAAGTATTTTCAGTTTACACTGAATATTTGTTATCACATAATTTAATAAAAAACGCCAAAGTTATTAATTGTTAATTCATATGCATCAGATGATGATGTACTATGTGCAAAGTTAATACGCTTCTATGCCATTCAGACCTTAGACATTTCTTTTTTGTGTTTACAGGGACCGACAGTTTGCTATTTTCCATTATTGTTATTTATGAATAACTGTTATTGTACTCTACTGTAAAATAAAAAGTCACAGAACACATCTAAGTAGCGGCCAAATTCATCCAGGATCAATGAAATATTCAGGTTTAATCCACTTGGCTTTTACTTGCTAAATTGTGGAGATTCAACCTTAAAGCATCTTCTTCCATTTTCACAAATATGTGTCAGAGTGCTGATGCCAAAGCCACATCCATGTTGTGAACTGATTTTGAAATTTTGTCACTGAATTTAAGCAGGACCGTCTAATTACGCAATGGCGCACAGCTGCACACTGAAGGCTGTTGTTCCATTAGTGTGTTATACCAGTGAAAGAAAGGACTCTTGCCTCGCCTCTGGAGGACCCGACTCCGAGGAGCCTACCAAGGAAGGATCCTTGACATTGGGATACAGCCTCTGTCTTGGCGCAGGTAGATGATACCCATTCCACGCAAAATAAACTGTCATGGCTCCCTCCTTCAGCCTTCTCAGCACCCTGGCAGTCACATCAAAATCAGTCTGCTTAAAATGCCGGCTAGAGACCCAGGTGTTTTTGGTCGGGTTGAAGTCACCCCTCTTTTCAGCTTCCACTCAGCCCGTACCGCAGCGTCAACTGGGAATGAATGAAAGCTAACTTCATTGTTGTACCGTGACGAAACGGTAGACAACCGCACACAAAAAAGAAGTCCTGAGGCTCCCACCCTTTGAAAAACAAGTCGCTTTCCTTGAACCCTAAAAACACTTGAAATTGTCTGTCTGCTAAACTAACTATTTTCTGGTAAACAAACTCTGTCGCCCACTCTTTTTTCTTTTTAAGATTATTTTTTTGGCATTTTGTTGCTTTATTTATAGTGATAGACAGAAAGGGGGTGATAGAGGGGAAGACATGCGGCAAAGGGAGCTCAGGCCGGATTCGAACCGGGCTCCGCCACAGCACACGGCATACATGGTAAGCGCTCTACCGGTGTGAGCCACCGGGACACCCCTGTCGCCCACTCTTGCTGTCAGATCACCGGAAGTTTTGACCGGAAGTACGAGCCCCCACACTCAAGTTAGAACAACAATGGTTGCCATATTGTGCACGGAGCGAATGCTAATAATACTGATACTGTAGTAGTCAACCCACATCATGCAGCTTCATTGCTTGTGAACAGCTGCAGTAACAGTGACAGTTTAAAACAGACGAGATATTATTCAAGAACTTAAGTAAATTAAAATATAAAGGGTGGATATATTTTACAAATATTAATTAAAATAAACCAAATACAGACCTGAGTCTATTTCCAGAGTTACTACTGATACTGACAGCTTCACTGTGACAGACTCACGACAGTTTAAAACATGAAAAATATCACAATGTAGTCAGTTTATAAATGACTTCATTATTTATTATTTATTAATTAAATATCTTGTATTAACTGAATGTAGGTTACATAAGATTTGTGAATGATTTCTGCTTTTATTATGTTTTTTACGCCATAAATAATAATAAACTCAGAGGAACTACTGATGAAATGAAATATAATACAACAATATATAAGCGTTAATGTTTTTGTATTACATTTTATTAAAAAAGAAATAATAATATTGAAAAACATGATGCATACTGTAGAGACTAAAAGACAAATCTCTGTAGCTAAAATAACTATAATCATAAATAATAATTACATTATATTAACATATACATAATAAAGAGTAGAAGGATCAATAGATTATTATAGTTGTTGTTATTATTATTATTACAACTAATGACATTTGATTTAAATATATTTTTTAATTAATGTGTGAAATTGTGACCCTGTGACGTCAACCCGCTGATGTAATGCGCTGTAATAACAGATAAAGTGAAGTGGAAAAAAAAAACCCAGATAAAATATTGGCCCCGCCCCCTCCCGCTCTCCGGCCCTCTGATTAGTCAGCTCTGCTGTCAGTCAGCGCTCGGCTGATCGGCCGGCGGCTGACGTCACCTCGGGATTTCCCGCAACTCTCACTTCCAGTAAAGATGAAACAAAAACAAACAACATGGCGGCTCCGCAGCGCTGAGAGTCAGCGAAGGAAGCTGATTGGCATTCAGCGACAACAACCTTCATCCTATTGGCTGACAAGGAGCAGCGAAGCAGCTGATTGGTCCGAGGGAAATCAGTCCAGGCGGTGGCCCCGCCCCCCACAGGTGATTCACACAGAAACAAAACAGATAGAAAATATATTTTATGTTTATTTTTATTATATTCTGATTAATCTGCACGGCTAAGGTTAAAATAAAATATATTATTATTGTTTTTAATATAATTTCTGCTAAAAAACAAAACAATACTAGGACAGACAATATCCATATACATAATAACTTATAAAATAAATACAGGATTAATTAATCAATGAAAGACAATAATTGCATTAATACATTTAAAATTAATTTTAAAAAATCAAAGCATAACATAATATTAATGAATTAATGAATTAGAGGTTTATTATAAATACAGTGAGAGAGAGATATTTAAAACTAGTAAAGACACTTTAAAAAGATTCTTGGCACCAATAAACACACATAAATAATATAAAATAAAGTTAAAAAATAGAAAAAAATAAAAGAATAATAAAACCTGAAGAATAAATGAAGACATTTAAATTCCAATTATTATTTTAAATAAATGTAGATACATCTCTCATCAATGAAAAATCAAACAGACATTTAGAAATAAATATCAATATATAAATTAATTAAAGCTTTTATTATAACTCAAACACAGATTTTATTTACAATAAAGCAGTCAAGAAAATTGAAATATCCTCAAAAATAATAATACCAAATAATACCAAAGATAATCAAAAAGAGAACTATGGACTAAATCAAAAGAAATATAAAAACATAAATATAAGAATTAATTTGAAATTAAAAAACACTGCAAATAAATATTTTCAAAATGTAAAAATTAATAAATAATAATAATTTACATAAAGAAGCTCATTAAAACTGAAATAACAATAAATTATTATGATTTATTTCTGTTTTATTCCGGCAGCAGATCTGATCTGTGTGTAGTTTTTCTGTGCTCACACACACACACACACACACACACACATACACGCACACTGCCTGCCTGCCTGCCTGTCTGTCGGTCCGTGGTTCGGCTCCGGGTCTCAGTCTGTCCGGGTTTCTGAGCGGGACTCGAGCCTGCGACCTGCTGATTCTCAGACTTTGAAAAAAACAGCGTCTCTGTTCTCTGTTAAAACGTCTCTGTCTCCGGAGAAATGTCGGCTGTCAGCTCGGACCAGAACCAGAACCGGAGCGGAAACGAGCCGGATTCGCCGGAGGCCGGACTCCTGCAGCCGCAGACCGTCTTCGTCATCCTGGACTCGGCTGAGACCCTGAACCTGGTCCGGTGAGTCCGGAAGTTCTGGGAAGCACCGTTATTTATTTCTGCTGCGGAGGGAACCTCACACCCTTCAATAAGTCTGTATTTTAAAATCCGCGTCAAAAACACATTTAGTTTAACGGTGAATACATGTTACAGTCAAATCGGCATAAAAATAACCAACCAAAATGTTTCTTGACTAGTTTCTTATCCAGGTAACATGTTTACAAGCCGAGATTTAAACCGAGAGAACCTCACACCAGACTCCGTTCAATTAAATCTGTATTTTAAAATCCGCGTCTCTCATCGGAACAAGGACACATTTAGTTGAACAGTGAAGACATGTGTCGGATTTAAAGTGTGTTCCGGTTAACTCGGCATACAAATAATCAACCAAAATGTTTCTTGACTAGTTTCTCATCCAGGTAACATGTTGACACGCCGAGCAGTCAGTGAGTCACAGCTGATATTTAAATCGAGAGAAAAAAAGTAGATTTATCATTTGATGAGTTTTGTTGTGCGCCGAACAGAATCAGAGGTCCTCAAGATTCAGGAAAACTCTTTTTTAAAGCGCAGAAGTAATTTAATTTTACAGATTTCAGATGATGTTCGGCACGACGGGCTCTCCATGGTAACTGATGGAGATTAACAGTTGAGTGACAACCTGCACCTCTAAAAAAAAATGTAATAATCAAAATATAACATGAAACAGTCACACATGTCCTCTGATGCAGATTGAACATGAAATATTGAACTGTCAGTGAAGTAACAAACATATGGTATTTCAGTAGAACTTTTGTTAACATGAACTAGAAATGTGCCGAATTGAAATGAATTCTCTAAACATTCAAACTTTCCTTTAGTCTGATTTTGTAAATTAATTTAAATAATCTGAATGGAGTCCGGTGGGAAGTTCACCAGGAGCATAAAGTGTGTGATGTGTAAGTGCTCAGTGTGTGTGTGTGTGTGTGTGTGTGTGTGTGTGTGTGTCTCTCTCTCTCTCTCTCTCTCTCTCTCTCTGAGTCTGTCTGGTTGTTGTTGTCACTGTCTGACCTTTGATCCCTGATCCTCTTTGCCTGGTGTAATGAGTCATCCAACACACACACACACACACACACACACACACACACACACACACACACACAGCTGGTCGGTTCAGGTATTTTCCCGGGCAGACAGACGGGCAGAGCGACAGGCTCGTCCTCCACACCCTGCTCACACACACACACACACACACACACACACACACACACACACAAACATAAATAACTGGTGGTGAGACAGAAAGTAAAACTAAAAGCAGACTGAGCGTCTCCGTGGTGCGTTCAGGGTCTCCAAACTGATTCCAGATGTTTTTCTGCTTTGAACACTTTTTACAGTGTGGAGCTTCTTTAGAAACTTGATGAATTCAGCCAGTAATTCATTCAATAATGGGTTAATTCATTCATTCACTCAATGAGTCTAAAATATAGTTAAAAATGACCTGAGCTCCTAAGGTTTCATATTTGCCTCTTTACAAACTGATTTATTTATTATTTGAAAAAATACTAGGACAGAAAATATCCAAAAACATAATAACTTAAAAATATAAATACATAATTAATTAATTAATGACAAGATAATAAATACATACTTACATTTAAATATACATTTAAAATTAATTTAAAAATAATCAAAACATATTAAATAATATTAATTAATCAATTAATTAATTCAAGGTTTATTATAAATCAGAAATACAATGAGAGAGATTATTTAATACTCGGAAAAAAATAGAAAAATAAATAAATTATCAAATAGACTAAACTAATAATAATAATAATAATAATAAGATAAATACATTGAAACTTAATAAAAGTTCAATACAAACATAAAAATATTAATTAATTAATTAATGATTTCAACCTTTGTTATAAATCAGAAATCCAGTTTAAAACTAGTAAAGAACTTTTAAAAGGAGAATACATAATTAATATCAAATACAGTAAAAATGAATAACAAAAACAAATAATAAAACCTGAAGAATAAATCAAGAAATTATCATTTAAATATGAACAGCTGGAATTCAATTGATCAGTTTAAAATTAATGCTGAAAACATAAGTAATTATATGTATGTCCTTTATGTTAAATCTATTATTATTAACAGCATGGTAACAAACAAACAAACATCGATTAAAGTCAAACATAATAAGACTACAGGCAGGAGGTGAGTTTATAGATTTAAACAAAAGCATCAGAAATATTTGAGGTTTAAAAAGTTTAAGGTTTATTTTTTATAGTGTAGCAGGAAGTGACTCAGCAAAATCACACACACACACACACACACACTCAGCAGGAAGCAGTTACAGTGAACTGCTGACAGATGTTTCTTCTTCTGTGGTGTTAAATATTTCCATCAGCAGACAGTTTGAGCTGTCAATCATTATTTAATCTGTCTCGCCCCACTGCCTGTCTGTCTGTCTGTCTCTCAGGGTGGAGTCAGGTATCGTGGCAGACATCGAGGTTGACGGTTTGATTCCTTCAGACTGCGACACGTTCTACCAGATCAAGAGTCAGCCAATCAGCTTCAGGTACACACACACACACACACACACACATATGTGTGTTTGTGTGTAAAACATACAAACACTAAAAAACTATAACAACTAAACTAATTAAACAATAAACATGTTTTCTGTCCTCAGTGCTTCAACTGCCGCTTCATCATCTTCATCATCATCATCATCATCATCACTGCAGACAGCCATGACCTCCAGGTAACACACACAGACACAGACACGTAATTTATTATTGTTATATTGTTGATTCATTCAGTCATTTTCGTCATTAATAAAGTTTAAACACAGTCACAGAGTTAATTATTATAATTAGTATTAATAACTGTGTTCGTCCTGCAGAGGGCGCCACGCTCAAACACACTGAACACCAACACCTCCTCCTGGTCTCCTCCTGTTCTTCTCCTCCTCCTCCTCTCCTCTCCTCTTCCTTCTTGTCTCTCCTCCGCTCCTCCTCCTCTCTCCTCCTATTCTTCTCCTCCTCCTCTCTCCTCCTATTCTTCTCCTCCTCCTCTCTACTCTCCTCTCTCCTTCTCTGCTCCTCCTCACTCCTCCTGTTCTCCTCCTCCTCCTTTTTTCCTCCTCCTCTCCCCTCCTCTTCCTCTCCTCCTCTCCTCCTCCTGCAGGGTCCTCCTGCGTCAGGATCTGATGCGTCAGCAGGCCCTGGAGGAGGAGCAGAAGGAGGCACAGCAGCAGCTCCTGCGCTCTGCCGACTCCTCCTCTCCGATCTCTGTGTCGGTGTCCTCCTCCTGCAGACCTCCTGCTCAGGTCCCTGTGGAGGTGCTGAAGGTGCAGACTCACCTGGAGAACCCCACCAGGTATCACATCCAGCAGGCTCAGAGGCAGCAGGTGCGTCAGTATCTCTCCACCGCCAAGACGACCAATCAGGAGCCAGACCCCCCCCTCACAGGCCCCGCCCCCAAACTGCAGCCCTCAAAGAAAGAGGTGAAAACATGAAAAACATGATTATTTATTAATATAAATGATAAATCAGCTGATTGGCCTCGCTGCTCTGTGATTGGTTCATTCAGATGGAGGACACCGTCATCGATGACATTATCAGTCTGGAATCCAGCCTGAACGACGAGTTCCTGACGCTGATCGACTCGGGCCTGACGCTCGCCAACACGGTGAGGACGCACGCCAAGTTTATCACAAAACATCCAGAACTAGATGTTAAAATATACATCTGGAAACACAGACAGCTTCCAGAAAATATCCAGTAAATTTCCAGAAAATTAAAAAAAATATCAAGGAAATATAAAGAAAATATCCAGAAAATATTAGAAAAAGATTTAAAAAAAAAATTCTACAAAATATTTAAAAATATATAAAGAAATATATAAGAAAATATCTAGAAAATATTTGAAAAATAGCACACAAAAAAATCCAGAAAATAGTTTTAAAAAATATCCAGAAAATATAAAAGAAATATCCAGAAAAAAATAAAATAAATTTCCAGAAAATATTTTTAAAAAGTATTTTATTTTTAAGTAAAAAAAATATCCAGAAAAAATATAAAAAACGTATCTCGTGAACAAACAGAGAACAGAAAACATCTGGAAAACGTCCTTAGATATCTAAAAACAAGAGAAAATCTGTTGAAAACACAGAGAACTTTCAGGATCTCAGCTGATGTGTTGTTGTTTACTCGTGTGAGTGACAGGAACAAACACAAACACAAACGTGACCCCGCAGCTGAAATGATGAGCTCCTGGTGGCCGGAGGACTCAATCATTAAAACAGGTTTATCAATAAATATGATAAATATGTTTTATTGGTTGAGCCCTCCTGCAGCACTGATACACTTTTATTCTTTAATATCTCCAGCTGTTGCTCATTATACTGACAGACTTTATTAATTATTAAAACTTTTACTGCAGTGAAGTTTGTTTCTCTTCAGTCTGAAACAAAAAGAAGTCAAAAATTCTTCAGTCACTTCCTCGTTTCTGCTGCAGCAGCAGTGGGCGGAGCCTGTGTGTGTGTGTGTGTGTGTGTGTGTGTGTGCGCGCGCGCGCGCGTGTGTGTGTGTGTGTGTGTGTGTGTCAGGAAGATAATAGCTGGGAGGGTTTTTTGTTTCCCCATTTCTCAACAGTCGTCCGAGTAGAAAGAGGAACAGTTTCTCTCTGTGTGTGTGTTAGTCAGTGTGTAGGTGTGTGTGTGTGCGTATGTGTGTGTGTGTGTGCGATCAGAACATGAGGATCTTGGTGCTGCTGCCGGATCATGACAAGAGGAGGATTAAATCAGAGGTAAAGACTCTTTTCTTGTTGTTTCAGGGGGTTTGACCTCTGATCTTGCTGAAACTGGATACTTTAGTGAAGTGAAAGAACTTGAGTATTATCAGCAGAGTGCAGCAGAAGTACTCTGAGAAGAGTATTGTAACTTTAACATTGTTTTCATGTCTTAATGTTACAGTGAAAGTATTTAAAGCTGCAGAGAGAAACAAAGAACAGAAACAGTTTGATTTCTTCCTGTCAGTCCTGTTTTTATTTCCTGTTCGATCAGCAGCATCACTGTAATCAGATTACTCTGCTGCTGCAGACTAGAACCAGAACCAGCTCCCTGTGGTGGATCCATCAACATGTAGTAAAACATGTTGAGTCGTTACGTTAACAGAGCCCACTTTATGTTGATATCCCACAAGTCTCCTCTTTGCTGACATGCCCACTTTATGCTGATAACCTACGAGCCTCCTCTTTACTGACATGCCCACTTTATGTTGATAACCCACAAGGCTCCTCTTTACTGACATGCCCACTTTATGCTGATAACCCACGAGTCTCCTCTTTACTGACATGCCCACTTTATGCTGATAACCCATGAGTCTCCTCTTTACTGACATGCCCACTTTATGCTGATAACCCACGAGTCAGATTCAGATTCAGATTTGACTTTATTAATCCCACAGTGGGGAAATTTCTTTGTTACAGCCGCAAAGTTTCACACAATTTTTAAGATAAAGATAAAAAATAAACTATCTAAGAAAAGTCATTTAACAATATACAAAATATTCAATAATGATAATAATATACTATATACAACTTAGTGCAAATTAAGTGGAGAAATGTGCAGAGTGCAGATTATATGCAAAAATGTTCAGGTTGTGTTGGTGTTGTACAGTCTTATGACTGACATGCCCACTTTATGTTGATAACCCACAAGTCTCCTCTTTACTGACATGCCCACTCTATGCTGATAACAGTCAGTGTTTCTCCTGCAGTAAATCTGTTATTGTGTCCTCTTGTGTGTGAATTTTTGTGCATCCTGGGGTCCCTAAACAGTCTGTGAGCTGCATAAATCGGGTCTGACTACTGAGACGTTTGTGGACCGTTATATAAACTCTCAGATAAACTTGTTCTGTTTTAAAGAGACGCTGATAAAGCTCGTCTGCAGCTCTCAGGCAGAAACTCTCAGAGCACCAACACGTCTTATTTATACATAAATAATATTTATACACAGCTCAACATGTTGACACTGATACATGTGATAATAACGGATACTTTATAATAAATAACACTCAGATATACAGCTGAGGATTTTAGTAAAGGGGTTAATAAAAAGCAGCCGCAGCTTCATGTGAAGTCAGACATCTATAAACATGAAATAAACAGAATCATTGACACAAACTGTAAACAAAAACACAAGATAATTATTCATGAATCCTTCGTGACTGATATTCACTAAACAAAGAGACAAAAAGATCAAACTGGGAAACTTTGTGTTGTGTAAATATATAAAATGGTGGATAAAACAATAATTATGCTGCTTATTATGCAGAGAAACATGATGAACAAACCTGAGAGGATCCTTCAGGATCAAAACTCAGCTATTAGACTGAAAACTCTACTGGGATGATCTGAACATGTTGCTCCTTGGAGTGAAACCGTCTGACACATAATACTATATTTTGAGGCTTTTTTCTTTATTATTATTACATTTATGACTTTATAATCTAACAGAATATCAGGGTTTATTCTTTTGAATTTGTGATTTATTTCTTGCAAATTTTTGTCTTTAATCTCTGAAAAAAATCCAAGTTTTTTTCTTGCACATTTATTACTTTAATGTTTTCCACTGTAATCTGAGATTTTACAATCTGATATAATTATCCAGTTGTTTCTTTGTGATTTGTGGCATTTTTTGTTTTTCCCTCATAAATGTGCTATATTCAGCCAATCACAGCGCAGGACTCTGTCAGCCTCTTGACTCTGTGCTCTGATTGGTTGTTGCAGCTGCCGGTGGCAGGGAACATGCTGGACATGTACAACGGCGCCGGGATGGCTGGGCCCACCATCGCCGTTAGCAACAGCTGCCCAGCCGACCTGCATGCCGTCAAGAGAGAGATAAATGGTGAGACACACACACACACACACACACACACACACACACACTCAGAGCTGACTGTTGATTGGCTGTCACTACTGTGATGTCTGAGCTCAGAGAGTTAAGCCCCTCCCCCTGTATTTCCCAGTTTTCTGCTGAAAAATCTGTTCTTCTTCTTCAGTTTGATGAATCAGCATCAGGACTTCCTGCTCTCTCACACACACACACAACACATGCGGCGTGTTCTCCCGCATCATCACTTCTAACTTCCTGTCCAGTCAACATGAAGTGAAAACTTTCTGCTTTTTCAGCTCAAAGTTTCTGTTACGATTCAATGTTTAAAGTTTAAAACCTTCAAAATAAATGTCACAACTGTTAACAAGTTATTATTCTTAGGGTGTTTAGCGGGACAGGAGGTGTTTAGGGGGACAGGAGTGGTGAGCCTGACGATGAATCTGAGAGTTATAAATCTGTGATTATTAATATTAAAGTGTAAACAGTTCAGAACATGAAGTCCTTCAACTCTTTCTCAAGTTGTTGCAACAGTGTGTTGATACTATTTGTTACACATGTTTAGTGAAACTTTTTCTCTTTCTAACTCTGAGAATTAATATAAAAGGTCACAAATCCTCCAGAATCATTCAACCACCAAAGAGAAAAATCCATGCTGTGATCTGGTTTCATAAACATTTAATAGATTTGTGTATTTTGTGTGATTGTATGTCAGCACTTGTGTTGTGTTGCTGCTTATTGTGAATCTAGCGTCTCAGCCATCCATCCTCTGATTGGTCTACATTTCTAGTTTGTGGTTGTAAAGTTTCATGAGGCTGTGATTATTCTGGAGGTCACAGCAGCTCATTTTATACACTGAGGTCGACCGAACCATCTAGGGGGTCCGGGGGCATGCCCCCCTGGAGAAAATTTTATAGTTATAGTTTTATAGTTATACTATATTAGTTATACATTTATAAGTAAAATGCATCGATCTTGTGCACTTTGAGAGCTAAATGAACAGTCGGAAGATACTGTCTTATTGAATCTTTGTTACCCTACTGTGTCATTTTTTCTTGCCGTCAACATGCTTTCCACTAGGACATGGAGCAGCCAGCCAGGGGGGAGAAACAGCTGGCTGGGGGGGTCTGGGGGCCTCTCACACATTCTAATGCCACTATTCCATCATATACATTGATCTTAATGATTGCATATTTTAATACATTATTGTTCAGGGGAATAAAGGTTCTTGTGTGTTTAATTTAAGGCATCTTATTTTGACAGTCTCATTGTAAATTCTGTGGTCTACACTGCTCTTGTTTTGAAAGCTGCGTGCGTTTAGGGACAGGAAGTTATTCAAAACAGTTAGTCACAGTTTAGTGTGATTAAAACAATTTTAAACGCTAATGTTAGCTCGCGGCTAACGAACGGCATAATGCAGCAGTGTGTTTTGATCTGACGGCCCGGACAGGTTGATAGTATTTAGTTCGGCACGCACAGACGCAGACGGAGCGATCATGTGGGGGCGGGGTTTGACTGACTGACGGGTGACAGACACTCTGCTGAGCAAAACAAAATAACTTTATATTATGAATCATGTAAAAATACTTTCTGTAGCTTGAAATTTGACCTTAGTGCAGCACATGAGACTGTGACGGGACAGATGAGGTTATTAGTGGGAAACCCTGCAGACTGTTCAGGACAAACAAACAAACACTTGTTGATGTTTGTTAAATGTTTCTCTTGTTGTTTTTAGAGGTGGAGACCAAAGCTTTGATCAAAGAGAGACAGAAGAAAGACAACCACAACCTAAGTGAGTTATTACATGTTCTCTATTATTATTATTATGATTATTAATAATAATAATAATAATAATAAAAATGATGATGATAATTATAATAATAATAACAATGATAATAATGACAATAATAATAATGATAATAGTAATAATAATAATAATAATAATAATAATAATCTTGTGTTCCAGTTGAGAGGAGGAGGAGGTTCAACATCAACGATCGGATCAAAGAACTCGGAGCTCTGATCCCCAAGTCTCCCGACCCGTCAGTACCACTTAATCATCTTCTTCTTCTGCGGTGCTTTAATGGTTTACTAATACCTGCTGGTTAGTGGTGTGTGTTAACGAGGCACGGCCTGTGATTGGTTGTAAGGGAGTCTCGGTGGAACAAAGGGACCATCCTGAAGGCGTCGGTGGATTATATCCGCCGGCTGCAGAAGGAGACGCAGCGAGGCCGAGAGCTGGAGGAGAGACAGCGCCGCCTGGAGAACACCAACCACACCCTTCTGCTGCGCATACAGGTGAGCTGCTCTCTGGTCCTTCACAGGGCCCATAGGACACAATAGCTGTGTTTCCTTTAGCAGGAGTGTCAAACTGATCCAGGAAAGGGCCAAGTGGGTGCAAGTTTTCATTCCAACCAAGCAGGAGCACACATGACTCCACTCATCTAATCACCTGGGCTGTCTTCACTCGTTTGATTTGTCGTATCAGGTGTGCTCTTGCTAGGTTGGAACAAAAACCTGCAGCCACTTGGCCCTTTCCTGGATCAGTTTGACACATGTGCTTTAGGGGGAAGAGTGGCCACCGGGAAAGTCTCAGGCCACGCCCTCTCAAAAGTCCGCTCACTCACCGTGTCTCCATTACAAAAAGGCCCCCAGAGGGATTTAAGAGGCTCCAGATGTGACGTACGGTTTTCGATCGTCGTGACAGATTAAACACAGGAGACGCAACTGTGGCCGCCGTCACCAACTGTGCACAACGTCAGCAGCTGATCATAAACAAAGCAGCATGGCTAATTATGGACAGAGTCTCCGCTGATCATAAACATTGTGATCGTGAATTAACGGCATCGCTGACTGTGTGTGTCTGGTGCTTGTTGTACACAAATGTAGCAACTAAAATCCAAGCAGTCTCTGAGATGCTGAGCGCTGTACTAACAAAATATTCACTGAGATAAAAAAAAATTGAAATATAAGAGAAAAAAACAACTTTTGATAACATGCTTAAAGTATGAGAAAATGAATAACAGCGATCCAAAGTAATAAACAGCGGTCAACCGCAAATACGGCCTCCCAGTGACTCACCCTGTCTCTCTCTCTGTTACCCTCACGCTGTGCCAGTGCACTGGTGAATATATTAACTAGAGGTTACTGCCCAGATTCCCCTGACCCAGTTACTGCCATATTTTAAATAAACAACAGCAAAAAAACAAACTATAACAACCCAAATATAAACGACAAAATTATCTATTTACACCTCATATGTTTTTGCTGTGGCTCAGTTGGTAGAGCGGTCACCCACTGGTCAGAAGGTCAGTGATTGGATCCTTGACCATGGCAGCCTACATGTCGAAGTATCCTTGGGCAAGATACTGAACCTCAATGTCTCCGATGCTGCATTCATCGGTGTGTGAATGAACTCCCAATGGTGGCAGGTGGCACCAGTGTGCCCTCGTAGCCAGTATGAATGTGTGTGTGAACGGGTGAATGAGTGCAGTCTGTAGTGTAAAGCCCTTTGGATAAAAGAGACCTCCTCCATGTTCCCACTCCCTCCTGCTCCCTCAGATCCTCTTCCTCAATACACCTGTCTGTCCCCTCCGCCCGTCTCACCACCATGGGCAGAGCATTCAGCCGCTCTGCTCCCTGCCTCTGGAATTCATTACCACCCCAACTCAGGAACATTGACTCACTCCCTCATTTCAAATCACAACTCAAAACACATCTGTTTAAAACTGCCTATTCCCTCTGATGACAATTACACTGTCCAATCTATCTTTTGTATTGTATTGTTATTAATTCTGTATATTTTATTGTATTTTATTGCTGTATCTTTTCTATCTTTTTTGTACGGTGTCCTTGAGTGCCAAGAAAGCCGCCTCCAAATAAAATGTATTATTATTATTAATTCCCTCAATACAGCAATATCTAAATTCTATTGGAAAAATAAAACACCTTGCATAAAACTATCAGCACTACAAAAACCCAAGTTTTTCAGTCAAGGAGGACTAGATGCACCCAACTTTGAATTATATCACCTGTCAAGTCAATTAAAATACTTAAAACAATGGCTCACCCCTTCACATCGTGATTCACACTGGTTGGAAACTGAACAGGCACTTTGCAAGAACATAAACCTTTCAGACCTCCCATTCATCAGCCAAACAATAAAAAATGACACCTGTTTTCAGAAGATTTCCATAGCCTCAGCTCTGACAGCTTGGTGGAAAATATTCCGTATCAAAGGCTCCATGATTGCACCATCCACTCGTTCACCAATTTGGAACAACCCAGATTTTACAATAAACAGGAAACCATTAAACTTCATGTCATGGAAACAAATAGGCATCACACATCTCCACCATATTGTACAGGATTCCAAAAATCATCAATTTTTAACAACTAATCAAGAAGTTCGACATTTGTAACAGTCAATATCTCCAATACTTACAGCTTAAGTCTACCATTACTCCTAAAATCAACAACACATTTAATACTCAAGACCAAACAATTATCATAGATGACTTTTCAAAGATTTCCAGCTCTGTTAAATTACTCTCAAGGATATATACATTTCAAAACACTACTGACACTTCAGTTTTTCTCCCAACCTCTAAGTTGGAACAGGATCTCTCCATCACTCCAAATACAGAATTCTGGTCACAAATATGTAAAAATAACTTCACTCACTGCAAAATCCCAAATTTACAACTCATTCAATTCAAGGTTAACCACAGAACACACTACACAGGTGAGGGATTAGATAAAATGGGCTTCACTACATCAGATCAATGCTCCTATTGCACACAGCACACCTAAAACAATTACATGCATGCTTTCTGGTACTGTGCACCATTTACAGACAATTTTGGATACAAGTCACAGATAATCTATCACAAATATTAGACTGCCGCATCCCTCTATCCCCTCAACTCTGCCTCTTAGGAGACATGTCATCAATACAATTACATTATCCCACCATAACTACACTATTTACAGCCCTAGCTGTCGCCAAGAACACAACCCTCCTAAACTGGAAAACAAGAAAAAAAACATCACACTGGAAGAATCTGTCAATAGACCAAATCTCAATGGAAAAAATGTCAGCATCAATTAGTCACAATATACCCCGATTCAACAAAACTTAGTCTACATTTATTAAAAAATTCACCTCTACAAATGCCTCATCCCAAAAACAAACAAACAATGGAACCAACAGAACCAGTGGAACCAATAGAACTAGTGGAACCAAAAGCACCAATGGAACCAATAGAACCAATTGAACCAGAAGAACCAGAAGAACCAGTGGAACCAATAGAACCACTGCAACGAGCGGAACCTATAGCACCAATGGAACCAATAGAACCAGTAGTACCAATAAAACCAGTGGAACCAATAGAACCACTGCAACTAGTGGAAACATTAGAACTAGTAGAAACTGTAGAACCAATAGAACCAGTCGAACCAATAGTTCCAGAGGAAGTGAAGGATGTGTCTGTGCTGTAAAACTTTCTGCTGAAATGTTGTAGTTTATTTATTGATTAGAATTTAAGCTGTGATTTGATTGACAGCTGGTCTGATTGTTTGTGTTTAGGAGTTGGAGCTGCAGGCCCGCCTCCACAGCCTCTCCTCCTCCTCCTCCTCCTCCTCCCCCCCCATCCCCTCCTGCTCCTCCTCCTCTCTGGACCCTCAGACTCTGCTCTCCCCCCCGCTGCCCCCCTTTTCCTCCTCCCTGGCCACACCCTCCCTGGCCACGCCTCCCCTGGGTCTGGACGCACTGAGCTTCGTGGACCTGGACGAGCCTCATGGCGGCGGGGGCGTGTTCTCGGCGGGGCTGCTGGCAGATGTGTCAGCGCTGCACGGCCTCGGGGACATCCTGATGGAGGAAGGGGGCGGGGCCATGTCTGACCCCCTGCTGTCCTGCGGCGCCTCAACCAGCAGCCGCCGCAGCAGCTTCAGCATGGACGACGACCTCTGATGGCATCAGCACGCCGCTACCGATCCTATTGGCCAGAGCTGAAGGGCGGGAAAATCTTTGACATCCTCTTATTAAAAAAAAAAACTATGCACAAAGGTGATGTCACAGGAAACAACGTGAGGCAGGAAGCTGATTGGTTGGTCAGACTCTTAGCTGATTGGTTGATCAGACTCTCAGCTGATTGGCTGTTGGAGCTCCAGATGATCAATAACTCGATCAGAAGAAACAAACATCTGAAATTCAGATTTTAAAATGTTAAAACTAAATCTTTGCGTTTTATACCGAAAACACGTGAAATTAAAACATAATTATAATATCTGATTAAATAAATAGACTCAATCTAATAACTTTTATCTTTTGTATCTTATAATTTGGACCACAAGTATTTTTTATTTCAATATAAATAATTTTTTAATCTTTAAAGTTTCTTTCGTTTGTGTTCGCCTGCAAGCCACAGGCCACTCTGTAATGTCACAGCGTTTGATTGACAGCTGTAAATATGGATCTATAATCACTGTTTGCTGGAGACGAACTCTGTTATTGATGTATTGATTTTTATTTCTGATGTTTGTGACGGAGCTTCAGAGGAAACAGAAGGGAAACTTAGAATCTCCACTTCCTGTCTGGAGCCGCAGGTCATTAAAGGGTTAATGTTAGCTCTTAGCTAGCTGTTAGCTGCTAACTCCACAGTTCACACAATGAGCTAAAGCAAAGAGCTAACTGTTAGCTAGCTGTTAGCTGCTAACTCCAAAGTTCACACAATGAGCTGAAGTTAAGAGCCAACTGTTTGTCAAGTTAATTTACAGCTTCTACAAACTTTCAAACGGTCGGTTGTTTTCAAAACAAGCTAACTGTTAGCTGCTAGCTGCTAACTCCACAATTCGTTCAATGAGCTAAAGCTAAGAGCTAACTATTTGCTGCTAATTGCTAACTCCACAGTTCACACAATGAGCTAAAGCTAAGAGCTAACTGTTAACTGTGAATTGCTAACTCCACAGTTCACACAATGAGCTAAAGCTAATTGCTAACTCCTCAGTTCACACAATGAGCTAAAGCTAAGAGCTAACTGTTAGCTTTTGTTGAACTGGTAGCTTCAGCTACCTCTTATAATGCATTCTATCAGTTAGCTAGCTAAAAACTGACAAGCTAGCTAAGAAAAGAAGGCTAACTAGCTGTTAGCTTTAGCTGTTGTTTATCCATAAACTCTCTAGAATTCATGGTAAGGTTAGCTGTTAGCTAGCTAGCTTTCCTCCTGTCCCTAGCTGTCGTTCTCCATACGTCTCTGAATCAGTCACTAACGTTAGCTAAGTTAGCAGACATTATGCTAGCTCTCTGTGGACTGTGGTGCATTTCAGCGTTTTGTACAACATCGATAAACATCGTCGCTGTGATCGTAGCGTTATCATTGGTGGTAGCATTAGCGTTAGCATCAGCGTTAACTTCTGTTTATCTCTGAACTCACATCGAGTTAAACTGTCGAACAGTTTGTTTGTTCTTCAGTCGACGGATAAATGTTGGTAAATAATGAGTTAGCAGTGAGCTAACAGCTGCTAACTGTACATCAGTTAACGACTAATGCTAAGCTAAGCTGTTAGCTAGCTGTTAGCTGTCACAAACTGATTGAATTAGGAAACGATATAAAGCGAGCTAACAGCTCTGAATCAAACTGAGTGCCAGTTCATAATTATTAAACATTATTAATTATTTTTATTTCATATATTAAAATCAGATTTAATGAAACAGATTCTTCCATAAAGGGATTTTTAAATGTCTTTTATTGTTGCTGTTATTTTGTTTGTTGTCGTCTGAATGTTTCATTTAGCATCATGTTTGTTTTTATAGATTCAAACTTTTATAGAGAAATAAAATCAGTGAAGAAAAACAGATTTCTGTGTTTTATTTCTAAAAATTAAATCAAAAGGTCAAAATATATTAAATAAAATAAATTAGCAAACAAACTAATATTAAATCATTCTGTTTTAATCTTCAGACAGTCATTTCAAATAAATCAATTATAATAATTAACAGAAATGTTATTAAATTATCCATAAACACAGAAAAACAATTATGTTTTTTGATTTAACATGAAGTTTATGGTGGTTATGGATTTAATGTTATTTTACTAATGCAATAATTAAAAGAACAATTTAATAAATTAACATCTGTTTTTTAAGCACACAATCTATAATAATAATAAGACAAATCTCTGTCCTCAACATTTATATAATATTTACTTAAATTTGATTTCTTTTTTTTGTTTTGTTATTTTTTTCAATGCAAAATGTCTGACATGTTTATTTATGACAGAGACAGGTGAGTGAAACATTATTAATTATTATAAATAGTTCTTGTGTCAGTGTGATGTCATGTTGTGACCAGCAGGTGGCGACACATTAAAATCAGTCTGACACACAGTTTAAAGTTTATAATCTGCTATGTGTGGGTGTGTGTGTGTGCATGCGTGCGTGTCTGTCTGTGTGTGTGTGTGTGTGTGTGTGCGCGTGTGTGTCTGTGTGTGTGTCTCTTTGATGTCCTGGTCAGGGTTCAGGTGGCGTTTTCTCTTCACTGACTTCCTGTTTCTTGTTGGACATCCCGGCACGCCGCTTAAACAAACACACACTTCCTGTCCCAGCAGGACCCACTTCCTGTCCAGCCCACCCTCGCCTCCTCCCAAGCTGTCAATCACAGACAGAAACATCAGACGGTCCTCTCTGTCCCTGTGACAGAGCTGGGCATTAGTGGGGGAACAGCAGTTCTTTTCAGTGTACTGAATCTTTAGAATCCGTTCTTTTAAAAGTTAATTACAAAAGATTCGTACAAATCATTCAGTACCTAACCAGAGCTCCTTACTGGTATCAGTATCACTGAACTGAAACACGCTGAGCGCTCTGTTCTGCTCGCTAACGGCCACACATGAATAAGCCAATGAGCTGAGAATAAAGTTGGATAAAGCTACAGTTTGCAAACTCAGAGTTGTAATGACAATTATAAAACACACAGAAATACAAGAGTAACTAGCTTACTGTATCAAACTTTGCTGGCTGAATGACGTAAACTGAATGATGGAGGCAGTATGTTCTCTGAACGTCTCACTGAGTGAGACAGAGAGCGAATCAGGAATCTCGTTCACTGTACCAGAACCTTCAGTACATGAACTGAAACACTGACAGAGAATGGCAGTTACTTTGAGAGGGTGAGAGGGAGCTCCGGGGCAGAAGGTGGCAGAAGTGCACTTATTGCTGGTTGCCAACCGCAGGTAAAACACAAAATAATAAAAATAAAAAAGAAGAAGAAGTCTGGAGTGAGGGGCAGACTTACGGTCTGGAGAGAGAGACACAGGAGATGGGACAGGAGTTGAGAAAATAACTAAACTTTTCAGGAAGAGATTCAGTATGTTTCGTTCTGCCAAGTAATTAATTCTGAGGGACAAATCGTTCAAAAACGAGACATCACTAGCGGTCATCAGGTGGCCTGCATAAGGTTACCCCGAAATTAGAAATCAATACAACTGTAGTGCTTTTATTTTGTTTGTTTTTTACATTTTGTCTTTATTTAGAATCACATTTCAATATCACATTACAACAGTCATCACCGTTTTCATAATAGACACTGTGATCCATATTTTCAGATCTTTATCTAGTTATAAACAAATAAACAGAACTTGGGGGTGTTTCCATCTACAGTAAGTAGTAAAACAGATTAAAACATTTTTTAAAAAGAAAGTTACACAATATTAAACAAAAGAAGGGCGTTTCGGGGCGATGTACAATCTCCACTTCTCCCAGATTTCCTCAAATTTGGCTTTTTGAAGCCTCACAGAGAATGTGATTCTTTCCATTACAAAAATTTCATAGATGATGTCATACCACTCGTCTATAGATGGGCTGTCTGGCTTAAGTCATCTCCTTGTTATAGCTTTTTTTAGCAGCTACACTCAGTGCCAAAAAGGTATTTTGTGTTTTTATTTGAGGGTGTAGAGTGCAGAAGCCCAAAAAGGAATTTATCCCAATTAAAAGCAATGTTTGTCCCAAATATTGTCACCAATTCTATGTAGACCTTACGCCAGAGAGCATTTACATTTGGACAGGCCCAGAACAAGTGATAATGATTTGCCTCCTGGGAATCACACTTTCTCCAACAGCTGGAAGAACCTGAGTGATGTGACTGCTGAACTGGTGTAATAAAGAATCTACTGAGATTTTTCCAGCCAAACACCCTCCAGGAGGTCGAGCTTGTTATTTTCCATTGAACTTCACAATATTTCATCCAAATTTCCTCCGTAATATGACTGTTAGTATCCCTTTCCCATTTTTGTTTCATGTAGGTGCTACTTGCTGTTTAAACTATTGATATGATGG
>NC_081521.1:15214746-15252246 GCF_030273125.1 Centropristis striata
TGTGTGTGAGAGAGAGAGTGTGAGAAGCATGTGTATCTGGAGGAGTGTGCGCGTATGTGTGTGTGTGTGTGTGTGTGTAACTAAAATCACATAAAGTTACCTGTGTGTGTATGCTTGAGTGTGTGTGAAGCATGTGTATCTGGTATGAGGGGCATTTTATGCCAGCACACTATACTAAAACGCGTGTACAGCGCCTATGCGATGACATCAAACGTCTAACGTGCGCGTGTAAATTCCATTCACTTTCGATGGACAGACAGGCGTCACGTAGGCGTCACGCAGACGCTGTACACGCGTTGTTGCGCATACGCCTACGTGACGGCTGCGTGACGGGTGAACTACGCCTCAAATACGTGACATGAAGACCCGCGTGACTGTTAAGTACAATTCTACATAGGCGTACAGACACGCGTATTGCGAGTACACCAGATAACATGGGTGACGGGTGAAAAGTGCCACGAGCGAACGTAGTGGACGCCTGTGTGTGTGTGTAACGCGTGTACGCCTATAACAGTTCAGCTGTTACACAGAGTCTCAGCTTCATACGGGGTTGTGAAAGCAGAACTTATAGATGAACTCCAAGCCCCCAAGAAGCTGTCAGGATATTTCTATCATTTTCAGGCCCGTTTTTATTTTCTTGATGATATTTAATGATAGCAAGGGTGAAAGGGATAATTAAAATAATTTCAGCTACTTAAAAATAGTAATAGGCTACTAAAGTGCGACGCTCACAGCCAGTTCCCAGTTCGCTCTTGGACATACAGTTCATTACGCATCAGCTGTAATGTACAAATTGAATATTAAGTAGCCATGCGGACCTGTCCAATGAATAAGGATGCTTTTTTGAGTAATTTTATGCGCTTGGACATACAGTTCATTAAGCATCAGCTGAGGCGTGTACTTAAATTGCATTTAGGTAGACTGAAACAGCCTAAACTGTGTAATAGGTCTCTCTTGGTAAAACATGGATTACTTTAATTGTGAAGCGAAGCGGCTGTTAAACTCAAAATTCGCCATCATAGTTTGATAAAAACATATTTTGTTACAAAAAATGTAAACAAGTATGTAAGAAAGGAAATAAATGTATAATTGCATTTGTAACTCGGCCCTTGTGACCACCCTGGAACTCTTCGTTGACGGGTGGTCGTTATATTTGCAGCTCGCACCGCGTTGTGCTTTATTTCTCACAACGGCTGGCGGCTCAACCTTAAACAGTACCAGTAAACACTGGCGTGAGACAACAGAAAGATTAAAGGCCGGTGTTGTGTCCTTACTGGTTTCCACACTAACTGGTTGCTGTAGGATATGATCTGCGCATGTTCTGTTACGCATGAGCTGTCCGTGGTACTGAAACAACAATCGCCGTTAATGTGAGGATTCTGTCTGATGTTGTGCTGTTCCTTAACACCTTATCTACTGTTTGGGTTCATCTGTAGTCGGCACTTTGTGCAATAAAATGATTTATTGTGCCGTGCGATAGAGCCGATACGCATGTTTTGTCTTTACTGTTGTATTGTGTACAGCCTTTATAGAGCTCTGTTGGGAGAGCTTGTGTACGGAAGCGCATTGCATTCACTGGATTAAAAAAAAATAGACACCTTTTCTCGTAATTACGAGATCCTGATCTCATAATTACGAGATCCTCGTAAGATAAAGAAAAAGGAAACGTCTGTAAATCCTCTCTCAGTGGCAATGATGGCGCTATCGCAGTTAATCTGCTACTACTACCTTCTCGGTTTGAGATACTGGGAAATACTGATGGTATTAATATTAGTATGTCAACACTGCGTGACAAAAAAAAGTCCTGTATTAATAAATACTTATTATCAAGCATAAAAAAGAGGGAAAAAGTATCATCATGCACTAGTATAGGCTACTGTTCTCTGAACCATGCATGGTTCACATTTATTAACATAATTATTATTATTGATTATTAATCATAATCATAACTAATGCTGGCGGGTGAGCCTGATGTTTGGGAAGGCCACATGTTATACAGAGCGCCGGGCAGAAGTTGACCGGGCGGAGCCCGGTCACCGGTGCTGCTGATCGCTTCTGAAGTAAGCTACTTTCATGTTGTTTATCTCATCACCATGGCAATGCAGTAGCTGCATCATAATAAATCCCTGGAATATGGGGGAAGCTTGCTCGCGATCGCAGCTCCTTTGATGAGAACGCGCACAGAGCACAAAGCTCAGAACCGGACAATGCTCGGCTGATGCTTAATGAACTGTATGTCCAAGCGCATAAAATTACTCAAAAAGCATCCTTATTCATTGGACAGGTCCGCATGGCTACTTAATATTCAATTTGTACATTACAGCTGGTGCGTAATGAACTGTATGTCCAAGAGCGAACTGGGAACTGGCTGTGAGCGTCGCACTTTAGTATTACTATTTTTAAGTAGCTGAAATTATTTTAATTATCCCTTTCACCCTTGCTCTCATTAAATATCATCAAGAAAATAAAAACGGGCCTGAAAATGATAGAAATATCCTGACAGCTCTGTTGGGGCTTGGAGTTCATCTATAAGTTCTGCTTTCACAATCCCGTATGAAGCTGAGACTCTGTGTAACAGCTGAACTGTTATAGGCGTACACGCGTTACACACACACACAGGCGTCCACTACGTTCGCTCGTGGCACTTTTCACCCGTCACCCATGTTATCTGGTGTACTCGCAATACGCGTGTCTGTAAGCACGCCTATTAATCAGACTTTATGCTGGCACAGGCGACGCATTCTAGGCGTTTAAGTATAGTGTGCTGGCATAAAATACCCCTCATATATCTGGAGGAGTGGACTTACGCGCACGTGTGTGTGTGTGTGTGTGTGTGTGCGTGCGTGCGTGCGTGCGTGCGTGTGTGTATCTGTAACTGTAATCACATCAAATAAAAGGATCAAAGGCAATCAGAGCAGAGCAATCAACAGAATTAACTGCCACCTGAATATTCCGGAACAGTGACAGCAGCCAGAGGTGGACAGACTGGAATTTCTGGCCTTGAACAGAAAGCATTTTTGGCAAAACCATAATACCTATCATTGATCCAACTTCACTTTGAGCGTCCTGAGTTCTTCCTGAACAGCTACATATGTTTTCCGTGAAGAAAATGAAGAAATAGCTTTGTAAGAGCGACCCGAAAAACTGTTAAATATGCTTTTCTACAGAAATCTTCCTGCGTTTTTAATATGGGAGTCAATGGGGCTGCTGGTGCGTGTTGGTGGTGCATCTGTGCATCCTACGTCCAAACTATAACTCTGACAGCTTTACCAGAGGATGTGAGTGAGAAGACAAATTTTCTGTCTTCACTCCGTTTTGAAACTACAGCGATGTTGCGATGTATAACATCAGTCTGATCAGCTGCAGCATCTAATCAACAAGTTAGGGGGCGGGGCCACCGCTAAAAGACTTCCGCATGGGATGCTCACATGTATCCTCGCTTGTGGCTCCTTCGAAATGCTTCCTCTATCCTCTACCCTTCAATAAGAGCTTTGGGACGGTCGTAAAGATGCCGAAGAAAGAACTTTCGGTTCGATAGAGGATAGAGGATAGAGGATAGAGGATAGAGGATAGAGGATAGAGGCGACGAAAATTAAGGGACATGAGACGCAGCCAGAGTGTTTGTGTTTCTGCTCTCTGATTGGCTCACCGTCTCCAGCGACCTCCTTGATGTGGGCGGCATCAGTCTTGGTGGGGGCGGGGCTTCGGGTGGAGGAGAGATGCTTCTGATTGGAGCTTAGCCGCTGATGATGATGATGAGGAGGAGGAGACACAGGACGAGGAGCAGAGCAGATGGGAGGAGACTCCACCGAGACTTCCACACCTGAGAGACAAGAGGTGACATCACGGATGACGTCATTGATGAAGTCACTAATGATGTCACTGATGACGTCACAGCGATGTGTTCAGGTACCTTTGTGTTTGGGCAGGAGGTGGGACACGTCGGTGGAGCAGCTGTCCGTCACAAAGTCATCCCCGCTGTCAGCGTCCTCCGGCCTCTCAGAGAGAGGGAGCGGGGCCTCGTCTGCAGGAAGAGGACAGAAAACTTCAGAATAAAATGCAGCTCAGGTGAGTTCAGACCAGGCGTCAACCTCTGGGTCTGAGCAGTGAGACAGGTAGATCCTTCAGCTGCATTCTACCAGAGACTCCAGCAGGGGGTGCTGACGGCTGCAGAAGCATTTGGGTCCATTCATTTCAATACAAAATGAGAAAACTTGTCATTTGATTTATTACCTCAGAAATGTTTTTTAGGACAACGCTATGGTCTCAATCACTAGTAAAAAATCTTCTTCAAGACAATTTGATGTTAATAATGTAGATAATGGCCCCATTTAGAAGAAAATGCAAGATAAATAGAAGGCTACCTTTGATGGGTCACTAAAAAGGCGAGCCATCATCAGAACAGAAGCAGAACAATGCATATCCACGGCAACGTGTCAATTGAGTTATATTTAATGTTATATAGATATAAAAAAGGCCTTATAGCGTCTCATTACTTTGACCCTTTCACTGTATTTCCACTTAATGACAGTTTATTTGAATGTTTTGTTCATTAAATGTCTTGTTCAGCATTTGGTTGGACTAACAGAGACTCCAAGGAGTCTCTGGTCAGTGTTCAGGTCAGTAAACAACATTTAAACTAACATCAGTTAATGCTCCAGTTAATGCTAACATGAGTCAGTCAGGTTGAGGTGTAGAGAGGCTGTAGTCAGTGATCAGATCCCTCTCGCTCCTCCATAGTCCAGATATGGTCTGCGCCCCGTAAACCAACGAGACGTCACTACATCTGCTGTTTATGTTCAGTCTCTGGTTCAGACTTTATTATTATTATCTTTTGTCATAAAATTCTGCTTCTTCAAAGTTGAACTGAACTTCTTCAAAATAAACCTCCATTAACGTACCGGTTCGGAACCAGAACGACAACCTGTTGCAGTAAAACGAGGTGTTTTCTGAATGAAGTCTGGTGCTGAGACGTTTCTCTTTATTGATGCTTTAAGTTACAGAACAAACTGTTTATATTTATGAAATGTTTATTATATTAATATTCACACAGCAGCAGACATAAACACGACTACATCTTGTCTTTATAAACTCTGTTTAAATTTGATAAGATTTTGTTTTGAACTCAACGCAAAAATATAAACAATTAAATTAAAATGTATTTTCATGTGTTTTGTTGAATCAGAACTTTATCTTTATTCATGAATATTCATGTTTATATTGTTTGTTGTTTATCTGAACTTTGTTTCTCTGCAGATTAAACATGTTTGTTGTTTGTTTAATATTTGTGATGTCACACCTGTGCTGTGTTGCAGCAGCGTCCCATTGGCTGTCGGCTGCACGGAGATGCATTCTGATTGGACCGGCTTCTGATTGGCTGAGCTCTCTGTGATGTCACAGTGTGATGTCACCTCCATCCTGACAGTGATGACGTCATCAGGACCACATTATAAAAATACACACTCAGTTATTTTTATTCATCAACAACAATATCAACGACAAAAACAACAATAATAAAAATATAATAATAACAATAATATTAAAATATTCATTAAAGTATTAATAATAACTAATTATTATACATAATAACAATAATGATGCTGATAAAGAATAATAATAATAGTGATAATAATGATGATGATAATAATAATAATAATAACACATATAATAATAATAAATATAATAATGACAATAATTAAATTAATAATATTGACAGTAACCCAAAGAGCTACAAAACAAAAATAAAAGAGCAGAAGATACAAACAAACATTTCATTATTTAAAATCATTGGGTGGAATTATTATTATTATTATTATTATTATTATTATTATTATTATTATTATTATTATAGAAATTAATACTTTGTGATGTAATCTGGCTCAAATAAAAGTGAATTTATTAAACTGTTGAGACAGAAAAATAATCAAATAAACTGTCACATTGTTTAATTTATTAAATGTTTTATTAATCTTAAATAGTTGAATTTGTTCTGATTACTATTACTATTATTATTAGTGTTATTAATATTATTATCATAACAAGTTATAATCATTCAGTCTGTAGAAAGTTTACAGATCAGATTCAACTTTGAGAGTTTTAATACAACAAAATATTTAAATAAGCTGCGAAAAAAAAGTTGACAGAGAGAAAATATGAACAGTTTAAACAGAAAGTCTTTTATAATTAACGTTTATATTTCTGCTCGAAAGAAGAAACTTTCTGATCATCTAAATATTATTTAAATAATTTCTTAAAGAGAGAAAATAAAGTTTCACACCTGCAACTTCTTCTTCTTCTTCTTCTTCTTCTCCTCCTCCTCCTCCTCCTTCTCCTCTTCTCTCTCTCTTCTTTCTGTTTCCAGTTTCAAACTTTCCCTTGTTTCTCAACAGTTCGCCGCTGAGTCCGCAGCCGCCCATGCGCGTCACCGCCTCCTCTAGCAGCACACACACACACACACACACACACACACACACAGACAGTCCCGCTGCGGGACGTTTTGATAATAATATGAAGTTTTGAAGGGAAAAGTTCTAATAAAAAATACAATAAAAACAAATTCAATCCTTTAAATAAGCAAAAGAAATAAACATTAAAATGTAATGTAATGTACAAATATAAAAACAATTTGTTCTGCTGACTAATATTCTTTACATTATTGTACAGAAAAATTATCATAAAAGTAATAAAAAGAAAACATGTTAACAACAATAATAAATAAAAAAAATAAATAAATTAAAAAAAAATAAAAAAAATTATTATATATTAATATATATTATATTATATTATATTATTATAAAAATCATTATTATATTATAATAAACACTGACGCCTCCTGTTGGACGATCTGACAACTGCAGCTAAAACACTGGTACTCGTCTTGGTCCTGGTCCTGGTTCTTGTCCTGGTCCTGGTCCTGACTGTTTCTGTAATAATTATTCGTGAGAGCAGAACTACATTTATTTTTCACATTATAACATGTTGTTATTATACTAATAATATAAGTAGAGATCTGGACTACAATACCCAGAGTGCACTGTGTTCTATAACTGTAGTCCCTATATTATTATTATTATTATTTGTCTGTCTGTCTCTGTCCTCCAGGTGTCTCTGTCTCTGTCCTCCAGGTGTCTGCCTGTCTCTGTCCTGCAGACGTCTCTCTGTCTCTGTCCTCCAGGTGTCTCTGTCTCTGTCCTGCAGGTGTCTGCCTGTCTCTGTCCTGCAGACGTCTCTCTGTCTCTGTCCTCCAGGTGTCGCTGCTGCCATTTTGTCTCGCTGCACCACAGAAGAAGAGGAGACGGAGACGGACAGAAACAAAGAGACTTATCCTGATTTAGTCAGAAAATGAAAACCGGCTGAGATGTGAAGGGGGTCTGGTTTCTGGTGGATCCGGATTCTTCTTCTGTTTGCAGCATCAGCGGCTCGTCATGGTGAGTCTTCGCGCTTTTATCACGGACAGATGTTTAATGATGGAGGAGAATAACGGAGCATCACACACACGAGCGCGCGCGCGTGCGCGCGCTGATAATCAGAATGTGCAGAAAGTGAGTTTGTTTCAGCTGCAGAAATATGAGAAACTAGAGGAGGAAACATTATTACCATACAGAGTCCAGTTTCATTAAGCACAGCGGGTTTACATGTAGACCGTCTGATGGGGTCTAATGGGAACTGCTGGTCCTGGTCCTGGTCCTGACTGTGATTCTGGAAAATGATTTGTGAGAGCAGAACTATAAATATAATTTATTATATAAATAGAGATCTTGACTCCAATACCCAGAGTGCATGTTGTTGTTGTTGTTGTTGTTGTTGTTGTTGTTATTATTATTATTTTTATTAATAATAATAATAATAATGATAATAATAATAATAATAATAATGGTATTATTGTTATTATTATTTTAATCCTATAACAAAACTCATATATGTCTCATGTGGTCTGATGTGGTCTGATGGGGTCTGATGTGGTCTGAGGTGGTCTGATGGGTTCTCAAATGTTCTGATGTGGCCTGATGTTGTCTGATGTGGTCTCCGGGTCTGCATTGTGCAGCTGCAGGTTCTGCATCAGGTTTTTATCTCAGAGACTCGTTGCTTCGCTGTTTTTTCCCCCAAACATGACTGAGGACTCTAGTCCTTGAGTCCAGCAGGAGTCTGTGAAACACACACGCACACACACCTGGATCAGACCATAAGTTGCCTCTGGGTCCTTCAGGTTTTTTTCTTCTCAAGTAAGATGAACGTCTCAAAATGGACCTGGGTTAAAAACCACATGAATCCAGACCAGATCTGACAGGTTCAGGACTGGTGGTTTGGGATCTGGACATGGTCTGAAGTGATCTGTGTAGAAATATGAAAAGAAAATGTCCTTTTATTCTTTTTAAAGGCTTTAAAGACCTGAGACTCTCTTCGTCACTGATAGTTAGGGCCTTTTCATTATTTATTTCACAGCTCCACTGGTTGTCTTTTCTGATTTTGACTCAGATTTCTTGTCGTTGACACATTCTGAAAGCTTTTTTCCCTTTTTAACTTCCACTCTAACTATGAAAACACAATATTTAAATCTGAGCTTTTACGAGATTTTCTGCAGAGAAAGTATCTTCTGATCTGAAGAGAAAAAAGTACAACATCACTCGGACACTGGAGGACAAAATGTCCATTAAAACAGAAATGTTTGGTGACATGCAGCAAAATGAATCTTAAATATTAAAGTAAAATCTCCCTGAGCATTTGGTGCACGGAAAATAATTAATTTGTGTTTGTATTTTACATTAAAAATAATTATTTAAAACAAAACAAAAAATAAAAGTGAAAATGAAGGAACATCTGGTCGCTGTGAGAGTTTCACTTTTATGTATAGAATCATTTTCATGACTGTTTGTTTGTTTGTTGACTGATTGTTTGTTTGTCGTCTCAGTCAGAGGAGGCTGCAGGAGCAGAGCGAGGCCCAGAGGAGGAGCAGGAGGAAAAGGAAGACGAGGAGGAGCAGAAGGAGGGAAGAGAAGGTGAAGAGGGAGGACGAGGACCGATGGATATGCACAGAGGACCCGTCTACTGCATCTGCAGGAAGCCAGACATCAACTGCTTCATGATGTAAACATTATTATTATTATTATTATTATCATTATTGTTGTATTTATTATTATTGCTGTTGTTGTGCTTTAAAGAGCGCACTACACTCTCCACGGGGCTTCTTATATCTATCTTCCGCCAATGTTACCCTATGGAGAGGCTAGAGTGGATGACATCATTGCTAGAGTGTAGAGGGAGAGAAAAATTTGTCCAGAAATAAATTTGGAAACGTAGGAAAATTCACAAAACACATATGTAGACGTTCAGGAAGAACTCAGGATGCTCAAAGTGAGGCCGGTTCACTGATAGGAGCTACGGTTTGGACAAAAATGCTTTCTGTTCGAGGGGCACTTTTAGCTGTTTTCCTCTCTCAGTGGCGTCAAATGTCACAGGAGCAGCTGTGGTTGATTGCTCTGCTCTGATTGGTTGACGCCACCTCGCCCTGGTTGTTTGGCTACCTTGGAGTCAAGCACACTCAACATTTTTTTAGACATTTTCTAGTTATTATTATTATTCATTCATTATCGTTATCCGCACTCGGGTCGCGGGGGCTGGAGCCGATCCCAGCTGACATTGGGCGAGAGACGGGATACACCCTGGACAGGTCGCCAGACTATCGCAGGGCTGACATATGTTTTTATTATTATTATTTTTTATTATTATTAATATTATCTACAGACATCAACTGTTTCATGATGTAACAAAAGTAATTCATGTAATTTAAGCCAGTCAACGTTAACTGTCTGTCTGTCTGTCTGTCTGTCTGCCTGTCTGTCTGTGTGTCAGAGGGTGCGACAGCTGCACTGAGTGGTTTCATGGCGACTGTGTTGGAGTTTCAGAAAAAGCAGCAAAAGCGATCAGAGTCTGGTACTGTCCGTCCTGCAGAGGTACGTGAGACGCTCCCTGTTAGCTGTTAGCAGTTAGCTGTGTGTTAGCAGTTAGCTGTGTGTTACCAGTTAGCTGTGAGTTAGCAGTTAGCCTTCAGCAGTGTGTTAGCTGTTAGCTTGTGGTGTCCCTGCAGACAAAGACTCGTCTCTGGAGATTAAATTCCGTCCGAAGAAGCTGAAGGAGGAGAAAGAGTCGGAGCCGGAGAGAGAGGACCGACCTGATGGAGAGGGAGGCTGCCAGCCCAGGACGGACAGGAGGCGGGGCTCACAGGTAACCTGGAAACCAGAGGGACAGGAGGCGGGGCTTCTGTCCGTCCTGACTCTTTCTCCTCTGTCTGAGTCCTGTTCCTAGGAGTCTAGCTCCTGTGAGGACGGCTGTCCACATCATTTGTCTTTTCGTTGAAGAGAATCTTGTTTCTGACCTCGTCTGGTTTCTGTCTCAGATCAAGCGTTCGGCTCGGATGTGTGGCGAGTGCGACGCCTGTCTGCGGACCGAGGACTGCGCTCAGTGCGACTTCTGCAAAGACATGAAAAAGTTCGGAGGACCGAACAAAATCCGCCAAAAGTGTCGGCTGAGGCAGTGTGAGGTCCGAGCCCGGGTCAGTAAAGTGTTATTATTATTATTATTATGATTATTATTATTATTATTGTCTCTGAGCTGCTCAGGATCACTGATGTTTCTGTGGAGCAGAAGATGCTTCGTGTCAAAGACGAGGAGATGAGTCGGAGCGGCACCAGGGGGCGGGGCCTGGCGAGGAAGGGGGCGGGGCAGCAGACGGAGGAGGAAGACGAGGACGAGGACGAGGAGGACGCCTTCAGCGAGAGCGAGCTGGAGCTGTACGAGCAGTACAAGGCCGCCGGATACAGAGACCTGGTCAGTATGCTTCAGCCAATATGCTGCCAGAACGCACACTTCCTGTGGCGTGACGCATCTTCCTGTGGCGTGACGCACAGGAACATGTGCAACATCTTCTTGTTGCAGGTGTGGCATAGCGAGGAGGAGGACGCTCACTCCGACTCTCTGAGGAAGAAGGCGGTGAAGGTGAAACACGTGAAGAGACGAGAGAAGAAGACGGAGAAGAAGGTGAGTACGACTGATGATGCCACTGATGATGTCACTGATGATGACACTGGTGATGTCACCAATGATGTCACTGGTGTTGTCACTGATGATGTCACTGTCCTCTGCCGTAGAAGTCGTCCATCTCCGTCTCCGTCTCCGTCCCCAGAGAGGAGGTGAAGCCGCGGCGCCATAAGGCGAAGCAGCGCCACAGGGAGCGGGTACGTCACAGCGAGCGGGGGGGAGTGGGCGGGGCTAAGGAGGTGGGCGGGGCTATGCGGCAGTGTCTGGGACCAGGATGTATCCAACCAGCGAGGAGCGGCTCCAAGTACTGCAGCGAAGACTGTGGAATGAAGCTCGCCGCCAAGTGAGACACACACACACACACACTTACACACACACACACACACACACACACACACACACACACATATACACACACATACACAAACACTCAATAAAGTGAGTCAGAGACACAAACGAGTCAACAACATGAAAACAAATAAACAAACAAACAAAAAACAATAAATAGTACTTCTGTCTCCACCTGTCTCTCTCTCCACCTGTCTGTCTGTAGTCGTATCTATGAGATCCTGCCTCAGCGGATCCAGCAGTGGCAGCAGAGTCCGTGCGTTGCCGAGGAGATGGGGCGGAGACAGCTTGAGCGAATCAGGAAGGAGCAGCAGGCGGCGAGGCTCCGCCTCCAGCTAATGGAAAAACGCTTTCATGAGCTTGAAGGAATCATCAACAATGCCAAGCAGCAGCAGGTCCAGCACAGCGAGGAGGTGAGACAGGTCCACACAGCCAGGAGGTGAGACAGGCAGCAGCAGATCCAGCACAGTGAGGAGGTGAGAAAGGTTAAGCACAGCCAGGAGGTGAGACAGGCAGGGAGACAGACAGACAGACAGACAGACAGGCAGACACACAGACAGACAGACAGACAGACAGACAGACATGAGGTGAGACAGGTCCACACAGCCGTGAGGTGAGACAGGTCCAGCACAGCGAGGAGATGAGTAAGTCTGACAGGCAGACAGACAGACAGTCTGACACTCCCCTTCCTGTCTGCCTCTCAGGTGGCTGAAGGTGATGGTGATGATACAGACCTGCAGATCTTCTGTGTGTCCTGCAGTCATCCAGTGAACCCGAAGGTGGCGCTGCGTCACATGGAGCGCTGCTACGCCAAGGTCAGTGTTACTCTGTTAGAGAATCTGAAGAATTACACAAAAATGATCAGCAAGAAACAGAAAAAAACGAAATAAGAATCTGATGTTCAAACTTCACACTGTGAACTGAGAACACAAGAGGACCGAGGACAGAGCCCTGAGGGACGCACACACTCAGCTGTTAAAACTAATCTGGTCTGTCTGTCTGTCCGCTGTCTGTCTCTCTGTCTCTCTGTTTCTCTGTCTCTCTGCCTGTCTGTCTCTGCTGAACAGTACGAGAGTCAGACATCGTTTGGTTCCATGTACCCAACACGAATAGAGGGGTAAGAACACTTGTCTGTCTGCCCGTGCCTTTCTGTCAGTCTGAGACCTGTCTGTCTGTCTGTGCCTGTCTGTCTGTGTAATGCTGTGGACTGAGACAAACAGACAGACGTCGGCAGACAGACAGCTGTCTGCCGACGTCTGTCTGTTTGTTTAATTCTGTGGACTGAGTCTTGTCTGTCAGCCTATCTGTCTGTTTAATGCCGTCAGACTGAGACCTGTCTGTCTGTCCTGTACCTGTCTGTCTGTCCCAACCCTGTCTGTTTTTTTAATGCTGTCAGACTGATAGCTGTCTGTCTGCCAGTGCCTGTCTGTCTGTTTAATGCCGTCAGACTGAGACCTGTCTGTCTGTCTGTCTGTCTGTCTGTCTGTCCTGTGTCTGTCCGTCTGTTTAATGCTGTGGACTTAAACCTGTCTGTCTGTCCTGAGTCTGTCTGTCTGTCTGTTTAACGCCGTCAGACTGAGACCTGTCTGTCTGTCTGTTTCTTTAATGCGGTCAGACTGAGACCTGTCTGTGTGTCGACCTGTCTGTCTGTCCTGTGCCTGTCTATGTGTTTAATGCGGTCAGACTGAGACCTGTCTGTGTGTCGATCTGTCTGTCTGTCTTGTGCCTGTCTATGTGTTTAATGCGGTCAGACTGAGACCTATCTGTGTGTCGACCTGTCTGTGTCTGTGTTGCAGGGCCACCCGGCTCTTCTGTGACGTGTATAACCCTCAGAGTAAGACGTACTGTAAACGTCTGCAGGTTCTGTGTCCTGAACACTCCAGAGACCCAAAGGTACATTTATTATTATTATTATTATTATTATTTATTAACATAAATCAGTCAGAAATACACTTTAATTTATGTTTCTGTCATGTAACACTTATAGTTATAAAACTGTAAATATAACAATTTAACAATATAACAGTACAAAATAGAACATTTTTATAATATGAAATATAACAATATGATGTCTCTCCCTCCCTGTCTGTCTCACTCCCTGCCTGTCTCCCTTCCTGTCTCCCCCACATCTCTCTGCCTGCCTGTCTCCCTGTCTCCCTCCCTCTCTGTCTGCCTGCCTGTCTCCCTGCCTGCCTGTCTCCTGTCAGGTCCCAGCAGACGAAGTGTGTGGCTGTCCTCTGGTGAAGGACGTCTTTGAGCCGACTGGAGAGTTTTGTCGTCTTTCTAAGAGGAAATGTAACAAACATTACTGCTGGGAGAAACTCCGCCGTGCAGAGGTCGACCTGGAGAGAGTCCGCGTGGTGAGACATTCGTCTATCTGTCCACCTGTCTGTCTGTCTGTCCATCTGTCCATTCGTCCATCCATCCATCTGTCCATCCATCCATCCATCTATCCATCCACCTCAACACTACAGTCATGACTGGAGCCAGAGCATAATCCTGTCTCTCTCTCTCTCTCTCTCTCTCTGCCTGCCTGTCTGTCTCTCAGTGGTACAAGCTGGATGAGCTGTTTGAGCAGGAGAGGAATCTGAGGACGGCGATGACGAACCGAGCCGGTTTATTGGCTCTGATGCTGCACCAGACCATCCAACACGACCCAATCACTACAGACCTCCGCTCTGCCAAGGACAGGTAGACAGGTAGAGAGACAGAGAGACAAGCAGACAAACAGACAGGTAGACAGACAGGCAGGCAGGGAGACTGTTAGAGAGACAGGTAGACAGGCAGAGAGACAGACAGGCAGACAGACAGGTAGAAAGATAGAGAGACAGATAGAGAGACAGACAGACAGACAGAGAGACGGACAGACAGGTATTCAACGTGTTTTTGTATTTTAAACTTCGTCACTTTTCATAGAAATAAACAAACAAACGTTTCATAAGAAAACTCAGAAAGTTTAATTATAATTCTGAATAAATAATCTGATGCTGATGAAGGTTAGATGTAGAAGTGATGTTAAGTGTTTACATGCTGGTTAATAATGTGAATATTATTATTATTATATAATAATAATAATAATAAAGCTCAGTCAGGATCTTTTCTCAGTATTAAATCTGCAGCGATCTTTAATGTTTTATACGGTTTTATTCTGAAGGACTACACTACCCAGAATCCCTCGGTGCTGAGGTCATCACTACACACGTGTTTAATGTTCATTAAATCAATAAGCAGCAAGAAATAAACAAATACTCATCAGATATATCTGATCATGAAATAAATACAGAGAAAACATGGGCTCTTTATTTAATCCAGAACACAAAATAATAAATAAATGACTTGATAAATTAATTAAATTGCATTCATAAATTAATATTTATGTTTGAACACTTCTTTATGTTTTTACCTTTGTATTTATTTATTTTGTTCATTTTAAAATATATTAACAAATTTAAAGTTGGGGGTTCAGATGGAAAATGTAAAGGGAAAAGAATAATTAAATCAACAAATAAAAAAAGGGGAAAGTAAATAAATGAATAAAAAGGTAAATAATTGAAGATGCAGATAAAAACATTTTAATACATTTATTGATGCCGATATTAATTTGTCACATTATTTTAAAGCTTATGAATTAATCTGTTGAGTCATTTATTTTTAAACTGTATTTTTGTTTTGGCAGCTTCATGTTTAAAACTTCTATAAGATAATAAATAAAATCTTTGTTTCTTCTGGTTATTAATTTATGAAATATTAAGCACTTGAAACTCGACCAGCAGCTGAAACTTTCATATGTTTCTGTAAACTCATTTTATATCTCAGTGTTATTGTTGTTTTATATTTTCTATTATTTGTTCATGTTTTATTAAACTGATGTTTCATTAAAAACTGAACATGTTTTATAATTTCTGCTGTTTGTTTTTATTTATTATTAAAGGTCTTCTCTGAGAAAAGTTAATAGTAATATTATACAGTAAAACTGAATTATCACAATAAAATAACATCTTTAATAGTTTTATTTTGATGTTTTTTAAAGGAATTTGAAACTTGTTATTTTAAAAATGAGTTTCTGATATTTGAAAAATCAATAATAAATTATTATTAAACATGAAATCAGATGAAATGCAGATGTTGAATATATATATATATATATATATATTAAAATATATATATATATAGTTAATAGTAAATAAAAAATATAATTTTTAATGCATCACGTTGTTTACAAACAGAATCAAGATTTTCATTTGTGTCAAAATAAAACCAACAGTTAAAAATAAATGATCTAAAAAATATTAATATTAATAATAATTTTCTCAATTTAAAAACAGTGCCATATATAATACATAACACACGCAAAAATGGAAATAAAAATCCTTAAAATAAATAATGAATTAAAAAAAATAAAAATAAACGATGACGTCACCGGAGGGCGCCGACCGACGCCCTGTGTGACGTTATCGGTGTGCGCGGCCGGTCGGTTGGCGCTCAGAGAGACAAACTGCGGTGAGACACCATGAATGATTTATCTGTTTTATCTCTAATTTAATGTTTTAATGTTGATAATGTAAATGTTTACGGTGTTTACATGGTGACGGTCGGCTGGTGGTTCCGCTTCCGGTTCAATTAACGTCCGTTCTGATCCGGTAAAACAACAAACAAACAAACAATCAATCAGCTGATCTGAAGACAAACGGATAGGCCTATTATTTTATTATTTTTTTCACAAACAAACAGACAAACAGCTGAATGTTTATAACCAAGAAATAATTTGAATATTTAATGTTTGTAGTTTATTATGAATATAAATGTTTCAACACAAACTGGAAATATTATACATTCTCCTGATACGACAACAATGATAATAATAATAACTAGAAAATTTCCTCTGGGGAAATTCTGAAAGGGGCTACTGCCGGTGTGTACACTATGATGAGATTCTTCAGAGATTTCAAACAATTAATACTATTCATGTTATGATACTATATAATATACAAGGAGCACACCTACAACAAGCATTCATCTCAAGTATTTATTTATACAGCAACCTATGCCCTTTAACCTCAAAATGTGTATGTGTGTGAAACCGGGAAGTAGACGTTTTAAAATCTCCAATTATTGTTGAGAAAAGTAATAGCACACCGATCCCTATCAAACTGCACATTTTGATATATAATTTGTCCTGCAACTCTTAACTGGACGAAGTTGTGTCCGGAAGAAGAAAAATCCACAGTATAACAATAGTGCTCGGTGCGATTGCCCTGTGGCCCTAATAATAAGAGCCGACAGATATGACCTGTCTGTATCTGTTATTAAACTTTTTAACACAATGAAGCTGAACATTTATATTCCTAGAAAACATTTTTTAAGCATCTGCAATTGAAACATTTTATTCTATTCTAAGTGAAATATATATGAAAGATCAATCAGTCAATCAATCAATCAATCAATCAATCAGTCAATATCCTTAATTAACCAGGTAAATGGACAGCACTTATATAGCGCTTTTATCTAAAGCACTTTACACTACAGACTGCGCTCATTCACCCGTTCACAAACACATTCATACTGGTGGCCGAGGCTATCCTACAATGGTGCCACCTGCCACCATTGGGAGTTCATTCACACACCGATGAACACAACATCAGGAGCCATTTGGGGTTCAATATCTTACCCAAGGTGCCATGGTCAGGGAACCACCGACCTTCCGATCAATTGACGGCCACTCTACCAACTGAGCCACAGCCGGCCCAAGTAAAAACTCATTGAGATTAAAAACCTCTTTCCAAGAGTAGCCTGGCCAGGACGGCAGCAAAAAAGCAAAATGGTTAACACATAAGACACAAATAAAATACAGTCACACTAAAAGAAAACAAGTTGGATGACAGGATTACACAGAGCAATCACTAGATCCAATTGAGCTTATTTCTCTGTCTTTTAAAATTGACTTGAATTCCCCCAGAGTTTCAAGATGTGTCAGTTTGAAGTCCTTCTGCACATCGTTCCAGGTAGATGGGGCAGAACATTTAAAAGCCTTTTTGTCCAGTTCAGTTCTGACTCTCGGGACCTGCATCCGTATGAAGTCCTGAGAAGGCAGGCCATAGTGGCAGAGGCTTCCACTTGTGTAAACACAAGTATGTAGGCAGAAGTCCAAGAATAGATTTATGAATAAATGTCAGCGAGTGAGAGAGTCTACGGACATACAGAGATGGACAATGTGCAACAGCATATAAGGAACAGTGATGTACACGATAGCTGCAACCAGTAATAAAACACAAAGCACAGTGATATACAGGATCCAGTTTCTTTAAAAATTCATCAGGTGCATTCATCAAAAGCAGGTCTCCATAGTCCAACAAGGGTGAAAAAGTTGTGGTAATCAGATGTTTTCTTACTTGCAATGAAAAACGTGATTTATTTCTAAAAAAGAAGCCCAATTTAAATTTCAGTTTAGAAACAAGTTTATCAATGTGCAATTTAAAGGACAGGTTGTCATCAATTAGAATGCCGAGGTATTTGTAAGATGTAACCAGATCAATTTTAACCCCTTGAACATTTGACAATCTAGGAAGGTGAGATGGAGTCTGCTTGCCATTTGAAAATAGCATGGTCTTTGATTTTTCTGCATTCAGCACTAGCTTGAGCTGAGTCAAACAGAACTGAACAGTGTCAAAGGCTGAATGCAACAATAATAAAAGTATTGTTGAAAAAACCCCAGAACAATCGACTGAACGTGATGTTTATTTAGCTTTTTATTTTATTTTATTTTATTTCTGTTTAGTCTTTATTTTCTCTGTTATCATTTATAGAACAATGGAACTCATGTTTATATAACTTTAACAATGTTAAATATTAGTTGTGGGAAAAATCGATACAGTGTATTAAATTGATTCATGGAGCCAAGTATTTGACTCTCAAGGTTTGACTCTCATTGTGGACAAATAAAAGGACTAAAGTGAGATGAACACACTGAGAATTTTCTCTCATTGGACAAAACAATTCTTGATTGAATTTAATTTTGTGACACAAAATGCAGCTAAACAGTAAAATCTCAATATATTGTATCAATACTCACCATTTCACACAATGATTAAAATCACAATAATATCATATAGTGACTCAAGTAGGATTCACACCTCTATAAATATGATTTAATAAAGTTTATGAGAGCAGATCTCTGGACGTTTACAGACCAGGGAAACATTTTTCCAGCTCAAAAAAAATTGAAATCAGCCTCCATGTTTATGGATGAATCTTCACTCTGATATCAGTTTATTGACTGTGAGCTTGTTTCCCTCTCATCAGTTTGTTCTCTGACATAACAAACTAACAGACATTAATAACTGCAGATTGATCAGATCTCTTGCAGAGGAAATGCTGTTTAATTCCTTTAATCCATAAAGTCTCATGATGTTCATCAGTTTAACAGCATGTTGATTATTCTCTGATTCTGAGTGGACACTGAAATCAGTTAAAGTGATTAAATCAGTGTGGATGGAACAGCTGACTCACTCTGTTTCAGTTAGATGAACCTTTAAACACGTCTTCATTAGTTATTGAACATGTTTATGATGTTTGAGCAGATCAACCGTCCATCAGCTGATCCAGATCACTTCAGACCTGACAGACCGCCTGACAAACTAAAACTTGTGATGTTCTCACATGTTCTTAATGAGCTGTAGGTTCACTGCAGGAACAATTATAAACACTGTCTGCGTCACACAGCTGCAGATTTTAATTATTGAGTGTGTTTGTCATAGCCACTATCTACTCTCCACGGGGCTTCTTCCTACTATTCTACCGATTCTTCCGTGTTTTTTTCGGTCCACTACTCCTCCCAGAGTTTTGGTTGTACATACACTAAAAAGGTATCAAATCGACCGGCTTGGCCATGACAAATGTGCTATGACTTTTCTAACACTTTTGGCAAATGGTTTTCAAATTATTCGGCAAAAACATGGCAAAAAACCCCCCCAATGTTACCCTATGAGTGGATGACATCATCGCTAGAGTGCAGAGGGAGAAAAAAAATTGTCAAAAAAAAAATTTGGAAACTGCCCTCGAGGCTGCAGATACCACTCTACAGAAATAATTTAAACATAGAAACGTGGGAAAATTGGGCGTTGGACGCACAGATGATCCACCAACACCACCCACAGCCTCATAGACCGCCATGGTAAAAAGAAGGGAACATTTCTGGAGGGAAGCAGAGGTACCAGTTCCTTCTGTTCGCTCTAGAAAAACAATGTGGGGACGTTCAGGAAGAACTCAGGATGCTGAAAGTGAAGTCGGTTCACTGATAGGAGCTATGGTTTTGACAAAAATGCTTTCCACCTGATAGTCACAGGCCAGAGTCAAGTTATCAATTAAACAGAGCTGATGATGTTTGTGTCTGAAAACAGAGATGCAGCAGCAGTCAGGACCAGATCCTCCAGGACTGAAGTCTGTCAGGAGGTCCCCCAGACTGTCCCCTCAGGTCAGACACACACACACACACACACACACACACACACACAGGAGGAAAGTTAACCATGAACCTTCAGTCTGTTTATTAACAGTCTGTCAATCATCAGTTCAGCTGGAGTTTGACCGACGTCTTCACTTCACGTTTCACTTGATCCGTCGAGTCGGACTGAAGATCACCGAGACACGTCCTCCTTGGAGGCGCAGAGTTTGCACAGACGTTCCTGTTTGTGTTTTCAGAGCAGCAGCAGTAAAGGGAAGGAGCAGAGGAGAGGAGCAGGAGGAGGAGGAGGAGGTCTGCAGGAGGTGAAGAGGAGAGGCAGGATGGAGAGGAGCAGAGAGGAAGAGGAGCTGAGCGGCAGACTGCAGACGCTGGTGAGAACGACTGGTTTTATAAAGTATAAAGACAGAGATGATCCTGGTTAACTATCACTAACCCATAACAGTCTGTCAGGTCCTGGTTCTGTAATTATTGAAGGACAATGCTTTATTAAAGCAGATTTGGCTCGTCTCCATGGTAACACTCTGATGATCCAAACTGACGTCAGTTCATGTTAAGTTTCTTCTTTGTGTTAAACATCTTTACAAAATCTAGTACTTTTACACTTAATACACTGATTTGTTGTTTATCACTTCTGATGTTTAGTTCGAATATCAACTGTTACAGCTGAACTAAGATTTACTTTTTTATGTCCTGATGGAACCGTTCATCACACGATGTGTTCAAGGACCGTCAGAAATAGGAAAATCCAACTATCTTGCTGGTGAGCTGTGGGCTCCAGAGGGTTAATAACTGTGTGTGTCTGTCTGTCTGTCTGTCTGTCTGTCTGTCTGTCTGTCTGTCTGTGTGTGTGTGTGTGTGTGTGTGTGTGTGTGTGTGTATAGGATCTCAGCAGGTGTGTCAGTGGAACTGGTCTGGTTTACTCTGAGATCTTCACTCATCATCAGAACCTCTGGGACTCCAGGTGACTCACAGCACACATAGAGTATATAATATAGAAACATAGAGGTAGAGTTATAGAAGAGAAATATAACTGCTGCTGTTGTTGTTGTTGTTGTTGTTCAGTCATCCAGAGAGTCCAGACAGAGTGACGTCCATCATGGAAGAGCTGAAGAGACAAGACCTGCTGTCTCACTGCACCAGAGTGGAGGTCTGTTTGCCTGCCTGCCTGCCTGCCTGTCTGTCTGTCTAAAATAATAAATGTGTTATAATCTGAATGTTTTTTTATTGTTTCAGCCCAGAGAAGCTGTAGAAGAAGAGCTGCTGCTGGTTCATACGTGAGTTTCCAAACCATCATCAATAACTGATCAGAGGTATTGTAAAGGTCAAACAGTGTGTTTGTTTTTGTGTGTGTGTAAACCAAGCCTATGCTATGGTAGGGGTGGAGGAACAGGTCTTCTCATCAACCGCGACTGGAAGTTCTCCCTCCATCCGCTGCCACAGTTTTCCCCACGGTTCTTTTAATGCCATTCCACTCAGTGCGTGCCACCAGAGCTTCTCTAATCAAAGGAAGTGGCAGAAATCTAAAGACCCTGATGACGTTTGCAACTACCAATCTCTTCTTGCTGCCTTCTCATCCTTGACCTCTGCTGAAAAAAAGTTATTTCTATCAGACCAAGATCCAATCCTCTTTCTCCAACCCAAAGAAGCTCTACTCCATCTTTATGAACCTCCTGGTGTGTCTCTCGACAACCAACTGTCCCTCACTGCAAACATCACCGCTGCCACCAGATCCTGCAGATTCTTGCTGCATAACATCAGGAGAATCCGCCCGTTTCTCACTCAGAAGGCAGCTCAGGTCCTGGTCCAGGCGTTGGTCATTTCACGCCTGAACTACTGCAGCTCATCCAGAATGCAGCTGCTCGGTTGGTTTTCAATCAACACCACTCCTCCCTCCGTCCACTAGTTACCAGTGGCTGATCGCTTCAAGACTCTAGCTCTGGCCTACTCCGCTGCTAATGGTTCAGGCCCAGCTTACATACAGGATCTGGTCAAACCCTACACTCCTGCCCGTCCTCTCCGCTCTGCATCAGCCAAACAGCTGGAGACTCCCACCCTGCGTGGGTCAACTCGCCTCGAAACCTCTTCCAGACTTTTCTCTGTCCTGGCTCCCAAATGGTGGAACAAGCGCCCCACCGACATCAGGACCTCAGACAGCCTGTACATCTTACATTTACATTTACATTTAGTCATTTAGCAGATGCTTTTATCCAAAGCGACTTACAGGAAGAGTAAAAGCAAACAATCAAGGTATACTGCAATAAGAGCTATTAGTGCATCAATAAGTGCTGGTGACAATTCTTTGAGGAGTAGAATTATCGTGTGGTCTAGGAGAGAAGATGCTCTCTGAAGAGATGGGTCTTCAGGAGTTTTTAAAGGTAGAGAGGGATGCCCCTGCACTGGTAGGAACTGGTAGTGTGTTCCACCAGCGGGGAACAAGAAGTGCAAAGAGTCTGGATTGCCTTGGACCAACGGGGGGTAGAGCCAGGCGCCGTTGATTGGAAGAGCGCAACGGTCGTGAGGTAGCATATGTCTGAATCAGGGCGTTCAGGTAGGTAGGAGCAGTACCGGAGACAACTTTGTAGGCCAGCATTAGAGATTTGAATTTGATGCTGCAACAGGTAGCCAGTGGAGCTCAATGAGCAGCGGTGTGACATGTGACCTTTTTGGCTGGTCACATGTCACACCGCTGTTCATTGAGCTCCACTGGCTACCTGTTGCAGCCCGCATCAAATTCAAATCTCTAATGCTGGCCTACTAAGTTGTCTCCGGTACTGCTCCTACCTACCTATCTTCCACTGCAGGCTGGAGACCTTCCTCTTCAACAATACCTTGGTTAAGTCATGGTCCCCTAATTTAAAACAACAAATAAAAAACCCTCTTCTCCTTCAGAATATATCACTCCTGTAGTGATTACAGTTGGTTCCTAAAGTTCTGTTCTTACTTGGTGTGGCGTGGTTTGAGCCACCGTGAGTTTCTCCTCAGCAGGTATGACACGGAGTACAATAACAGTTCAGATTCCTTTTATTAAATACACACACTACCACAATATAACAGAGCCGTTCACAGGCTTCTTGCTGCCGTGCTCCGTCAGCTCCACACCGCTCTGGAGTGTGTGTGTTCCAGTCATCTCCCCTCCCAGGTCCAGCACGCTACTGTGTTTTAAAAGGGAGAGAGTGATTAGCTAATGCCATGCAGTTGTGTCAATCACTCTCACCTGGCGCTGCTCTCCTGAGCCCTCTCCACACCTCTCTCCTGCAGCTGATGCACCACGCCCCCTCCACATACCTCCACCGCCCGACTTAGGCCGGGGAGCCGTCCGGCCTAACCTACTCCCCCCCCCCCCCCTCCCCATGGGAGCGGGAAAGGAAGTCGGCCACAGCCATCTGCGCCCCCGGCCTATGGATCACCTTGAACTTAAACGGTTGTAGTGCCAGATACCAACGGGTGATCCGGGCGTTGGCATCCTTCATGCGGTGGAGCCACTGGAGGGGAGCATGGTCCGAGCAGAGGGTGAATGGGCGCCCCAGCAGGTAGTACCGCAGAGCATCGACCGCCCACCGGATGGCCAGGCACTCCCTCTCCACCGTGCTGTACCTGGCCTCCCTTTCGGACAGCTTCCGGCTGATGTAGAGCACCGGGCGGTCGACGCCTTGCACCTGCTGAGACAGAACGGCCCCCAGCCCTCTGCCCGACGCATCAGTCTGCAGGACAAAAGGGAGAGAGAAGTTAGGTGTGTGGAGAAGAGGCTCCCCACAGAGGGTCTGTTTAACCCTCTCAAGCGACACCTGGCACCGCTCCGTCCACTGGACCGGATCTGAGGCACCCTTTCGGGTGAGGTCAGTCAAGGGGCTGGTCAGCTCCGCGAAATTGGGGATAAACCGCCGGTAATAGCCTGCCAGCCCCAAGAACCGCCGCACCTCTTTTTTGCTCTTGGGCCTTGGGCAGGCTGCAATAGCAGCTGTCTTATCTACCTGTGGACGCACCTGCCCGCCGCCCAAGTGGTACCCCAGATACCGTACCTCCCTCCGTCCAACTGCACACTTCTTCGGGTTGGCCGTGAGCCCCGCCTGCCTCAGTGAACCCAGCACCGCAGCCACCTGCCGCACATGCTCCGCCCAAGTGGTGCTATGAATGATTACATCATCCAGGTAGGCGGCAGCATATGCAACATGTGGCCGCAGCACGCGGTCCATGAGGCGTTGAAATGTGGCTGGGGCCCCGAACAACCCGAATGGAAGTGTAACAAATTGGTACAAACCGTACGGAGTGGAGAAGGCCGTTTTCTCCCTGGACTCTGGAGATAGGGGAATCTGCCAGTAGCCCTTGGTCAAATCCAGTGTCGTGAAAAAACGAGCAGTGCCCAGGCGATCCAGGAGCTCGTCGACCCGAGGCATTGGATAGGCGTCAAACCGTGAAACATCATTCACCCTGCGATAGTCCACACAGAACCGGATGGACCCATCCTTCTTGCTCACAAGAACGATGGGGCTACACCAGGCACTGTTGGACTCTTCTATTACCCCCATCTCCAGCATCGCTTTCAATTCTGCCTGAACCACTTTTCTTTTGTGTTCAGGTAACCGATAGGGCCGTGAACGCACCGTCACGCCCGGGTGAGTCTCAACGTTGTGTTGAATAAGACTTGTGCGTCCTGGCAGGGGGGAGAACACGTCAGCGTAACTCTGTTGCAACCTGGCAATATCTGTTCTCTGAGACGGTGAGAGATGGTTTTCACAAAGGAGCGAGGCAGGATTGGCCGATTTTGGAACCTCAGGCCCCAACTCATCTCTCTCTGCAATTGCCGTCACCAGGGAAACAGACTCAGCCTCTCTCCATGCTTTTAGGAGGTTGAGGTGATAAATCTGCGTAGCCCCTCCCCTGTCAGATCGCACAAGCTCATAATCGACATCACCCACTCGTCGTGTGACCACAAAGGGTCCTTGCCACTTGGCGAGTAATTTGGAGGTGGAAGATGGGAGTAATACAAGCACTTTATCTCCCGGTGAAAATTGTCTTAGCTTAGATCCTCTGTTGTACAGCCGCTGCTGACGTTCCTGGGCCCGGAGCAAATTCTCCCGTGATAACCGCCCCAGTGTGTGGAGTTTTGCTCTCAGGTCCAGGACGTATTGCACTTCATTTTTACTGGGGCTTGGACCTTCCTCCCAGCTTTCTTTAACCAGGTCCAAAACCCCGCGTGGTTTCCTGCCAAACAGCAGTTCAAAGGGAGAAAATCCCGTGGAGGCCTGGGGTACCTCGCGCACTGCAAACAGCAGAGGATCTAGCCACTTATCCCAATTAGGACTATCATCGTGCACAAACTTACGGATCATGGACTTCAAAGTCTTATTCAGGCGCTCAACGAGGCCGTCAGTTTGCGGGTGGTAAACACTGGTTCGAATAGACTTGATGCCCAATAATCCGTACAGTTCTCTCAGTGTTCGTGACATAAACTGGGTGCCTTGGTCAGTCAGGATCTCTTTCGGGATCCCGACTCGGGAGATAACTTGAAACAGTGCCTGCGCCACACTCTTTGCAGAGATGGTGCGCAGCGGCACTGCCTCTGGATATCGCGTTGCGTAATCCACAAGAACTAACACAAAGCGATATCCCCGTGCGCTCCGGTGAAATGGCCCGATGAGATCCATCCCAATACGTTCAAACGGGATCTCAATCAGTGGTAATGAGCGCAAGGGCGCTCTCGGGACGGCCGGTTGGTTAACCAACTGGCATTCAGGGCAAGACGCGCACCAGCGGCGCACGTCTGCCCGAATGCCTGGCCAATAGAATCGGGCCATTACACGGTTCAGTGTCTTTTCATACCCCATATGCCCAGCCATCGGGTTAAAATGAGCCGCCTGGAAAACCATTTCCCGGCGGCTTTTTGGTACCAACAACTGAGTAATTATGTCATTTGTCTGAGTGTCACGACTCACTCTGTATAATCTGTCCCTGCGCAGTGAGAAGTGGGGATACGTTAACGCTGCATCAGGGCGCACCATGTGACCATCAATTTTTATCACTTGGTCGAAGGCAAAGCGTAGAGTATCATCACGAGACTGCTCGAGTGGAAAATCTTCCATGGAGGCAAAAACGGGCACCTGCGGAGCCTCCGGTGGAGGCACCGCCGGCTCCCCCTCCCCGTCTGCAGTGTCGGACAACCTCGCGTCACCACTGAGCACAGCGCACATATCCCATGTCCCTGTCGGTCGTGAACGCACCCCCACACACTGTCCCACTAATCTGTCAAACCCCGGCCAATCAGTACCCAGAATCAGGGGGTGCGTCAGGCGGGAGCTAACCGCAGCCTTCACACTATGCTTTTTTCCCTTAAACCGAATTTCCACTGGTACTACAGGGTATCTGTGGATGTCCCCATGCACACACCTAATATCCACCCAGCCCGCCTCCATCAATGCCCCGGGTCGAATCAGATTCTGGTGAACTATAGACTGCGTGCAGCCAGAGTCCACCATTGCCCGATGTGTACCACCCTGGATCCTTACCGGAACGCTGTACGTCCCTCCTAGACCGGGGGAGGGTGCTGGAGGTCCGACAACCCGGACCACTTGACCGACCTCCATGAGTGGACACTCTCGGCGGAAGTGTCCGGGTTGTCCACACCTCCAGCATTCCTGCCCTGCCGCCTGAGGAACCCTCTGTGGGTCGAGAGCAGCGCCCGTAGCGGCTGGAGCCTGGGAAGGATAGAAAAGAGAGGGAGGATTAGTGCGCGGGCGAGGAGAGGGTCTAGCGGCCGTGGAGGGCTGGGGACCCGGCACCGGTCTCCTGCGGGGCGCCGGTATGGGACGGACGGGAGAGGCTGGCCGACCCTCATGTGCCCGGCCCCAGGAGAGAACAGCCAAGTGGTCCTCCGCCAGAGTTATGGCAGCCGCCAGATCCGCAGGGCGGTGGCAGCGCACCCAGTCCGAGGTGGCCGTTGGGAGCCCCTCCACAAACTGCTCCAAAACTACGGCTTCCAGCAGCCGCGCCTCGCCCGCAGAGCTCCCCGGCTGAAGCCACCTGGTCGCCGCATCCTTCAGCTGCTGTGCGTAGACGAATGGTCGATCCGGGACTCCAGGACTGCCCGCTTGATGTCCCCGAACCGGCACCGGGAGGGTCCGGGTAGGGCGAGGGCCGCCGTCTGCGCCTCTCCCGACAGCAGGGGAAGCAGGCGCACAGCCCACTCCTCCTCCGGCCAGTTGCACGCCGTCGCCGTCGCCTCAAACATCTCCAGGTACGTCTGGGGGTCATCGTGGGCCGCCATCCTCTGGAGCGTGACACCAGCGAGCGAGGGGGCTGACGACGCCCCCCCAACACGATTAACCATCACCTCCAGCAGCTCTGCTTGTTTCTCCGCCTGGAACTGGAGAGCGGCCAGTTGTTGTCTGTTGAGCGCTGCCTGGTCCCGGCTCATAGCTGCCACCTCCGCCAGCATCTGCGCCAGCGTGGTCACTGGCGATTGTGGCTCCGACATCTCTGCTGAGTCCCTGTTCAGGCGCCAATGTGGCGTGGTTTGAGCCACCGTGAGTTTCTCCTCAGCAGGTATGACACGGAGTACAATAACAGTTCAGATTCCTTTTATTAAATACACACACTACCACAATATAACAGAGCCGTTCACAGGCTTCTTGCTGCCGTGCTCCGTCAGCTCCACACCGCTCTGGAGTGTGTGTGTTCCAGTCATCTCCCCTCCCAGGTCCAGCACGCTACTGTGTTTTAAAAGGGAGAGAGTGATTAGCTAATGCCATGCAGTTGTGTCAATCACTCTCACCTGGCGCTGCTCTCCTGAGCCCTCTCCACACCTCTCTCCTGCAGCTGATGCACCACGCCCCCTCCACACTTGGTTACTGTGGTCTGAGGCTAGAACCACCAGGTTGATGCTTTAGACAAAAGCTTCAGCTAAATGACATGTAATGTAATGTAATGTGTGTGTGTGTGTGTGTGTGTGTGTGTGTGTGTGTGTTTGTAGGAAACAGTACGTGGATCTGATGAGGTCGACTCAGACGATGACCCAAAGTGAACTTCACTCTCTGTCAGAAACATATGACTCAGTTTACTTTCATCCTGTAAGAACACGCACACGCACGCACACACACACACACACACACACACACACACACACACAGACAAATTCACAGGAATCATTTTTAGTTTTTGATCTTACTACTTTTACTCACTAACTGTGTGTGTGTGTGTGTGTGTGTGTGTGTGTGTGTGTGTGTGCGCACGCCAGGAGTCCTTCCAGGTGTGTGTGTGTGCGGTGGGTTCTGTGCTACAGCTGGTGGACCAGGTGATGACCTCTGACCTCAGGAATGGATTCGCTGTCATCAGGTAACAGCAGCAGCCTGTCATGGTGCGTTCAGGTGCTGCTCGGTAATAACAGTCAGCTGAGCTCTGATCTGCTGTTTGACATGTCGGAATGAGTGTAAAAGGATAAATATTCAGTTTTAATTTTTCACTGTATAATTTGTCAGGTCGTGTCGTATTGACCCCGTCAGAATAAAGTCAGACGGCTTCAGTAAATTTTAACAGCTGCAGCTTCACTTCCTGTTCTAATTCTTTCACATTAAAAGCTGTTCAAAAGTCATTCACACTGAGACTTTTATTGGTTTGTCACTAAAACTGCTGTCTGTCGCTCTCTCTCCCTGCCTGTCTGTCTCTCTCCCTGTCTGTCTCCCTCCCTGTTTCTCTCCCTGCCGTTCTCCATGCCTGTCTGTCTCTCTCACTGTCTTTCTCCCTACCTGTCTCTCTCCCTGCCGTTCTCCATGCCTGTCTGTCTCTCAGGCCTCCAGGTCATCATGCTCAATCTAACGTGTCGAACGGTTTCTGTGTTTTCAACAACGTGGCGATCGCAGCTCGCTACGCTCAGAGACAATACGCCGCCCGCAGGTAGGACACCTGACGCTCTTATTCTGAAAGGGTCACACCAGAAGTGTTGTTGTCTTTAATGTAATGTGTGTGTGTGTCTGTGTGTGTGTGTGTGTGTGTGTTAGGGTGCTGATCGTGGACTGGGACGTTCATCACGGTCAGGGCACCCAGTACCTGTTCCAGGACGACCCCAGGTGAGCTCCTGATCCTGATCCAGACTCCACAGATCTGTTACACACACCAGGTTAACTGTGTGTGTGTGTGTGTGTGTGTGTGTGTGTGTCTGTGTGTGTTTCAGTGTGCTGGTCTTCAGTGTGCACAGGTATGAGCAGGGCTCGTTCTGGCCTCACCTGTCGGAGTCTGACAGTCAGTTTATCGGCAGCGGACGAGCTGAAGGTCGAAACATCAACCTGCCCTGGAACAAGGTCTGTTTGTTTGTTTACATTGTTTACTCTGTGGGCCCACCACCCGCAGAGTGAGGCATAAGGGTCGGGTGTGATGTGAGCCGTGCTGGGGAAGGCGGGTACCTGGGCGTGCTGACCCCCAGCCTACTCTCTCCTTTTACGGAGTTGCCCAGGGTGAGAGGCGCCGGCCGCATGTTCTGGACACTCAGGTGAAGAGAGGAGCAGAGCTGTCAACTGATCACCACCTGGTGGTGAGTTGGATCAGGTGGTGGGGGAGGATGCTGGACAGACCTGGCAAACCCAAACGTGTAGTGAGGTTGAACTGGGAACGTCCAGTGGAGGCCCCTGTCTGCAGGATCTTCAACTCACACCTCAGGAAGAATTTCTCCAGCATCCTGGTTGAGGTTGGGGACATGAAGTCCGATGTGGCCATATTCAAAGCCTCAATTGTTGATGCAGCTGGTAGGAGCTGTGGCCTGAAGGTTGGCGGAGATTCGCCCTGAGAGGCTGAAGGCAGACCGGGGTGGTGGTTCCCATTTTTAAAAAGGGGGACCAGAGGGTGTGTTCCAAATACCGTGGAATCGCACTGCTCAGCCTCCCCGGGAAAGTCTACTCCAGGGTGCTGGAAAGGAGGCTCTGGCTGATTCTCAGATTCAGGAGGAACAATGCGGCTTCCGTCCTGGCCGTGGAGCAGCGGACCAGCTCTTTACTTCTGGAGGGGTCATGGCAGTTTGCCCATCCAGTCTACATCTGTTTTGACCGTGTCTCTCGGGGGGGTCTTGTGGGGGTTACTGTGGGAATATGGGTGTACCGGAAGTACCAAAGTGAAAACTGCGTCTGCATACTCGGCACAACGTCAAATACATTCCCAGTGAGTGTTGGCCTCCACCAGGGCTGTCCCTAGTCTCTGATTCTGTTCGTGGTCTTCGTGGACAGGATTTCAAGTCGCAGGCAGGGGGAGGAAGGGATCCGGTTTGGTGACCTTAGAATTGCATCTCTGCTTTTTGCGGATGATGTGTTTCTTTTCGCTTCATCAGACTGGGACCTCCAGCACTCATTGGTGCGGTTTGCAGCCGAGTGCGAAGCGGTCGGAATAAGAGTCAGCACCTCCAAGTCTGAGGACATGGTTCTCTGCCGGAAAACGGTGGACTGCCCCCTCTGGGTGGGGAGAGAGGTACTGCCTCAAGCGAAGGAGTTCAAGTTTCTTGGGGTCTTGTTCAGCAGTGAGGGTAGAACGGAGCGTGAGATGACGGTTTGGTGCAGCGTCAACAGTGATTCAGGTGTTGTACCAGACCGTTGTGGTGAAGAAGGAGCTGAGCCGGAAGGCAAAGCTTTCGATTTACCAGTCCGTCTATGTTCCTGACCTTCACCTATGGCCACAAGCTTTGGGTAGTGACTTAAAGAACGAGATTGCGGATACAAGCGGCTGAAATGAGTTTCCTTATCATGATCAGAACTTTCGGTTATTTAAAGTGACCAAACGAAGGTTGAAATGTTTATATTTCTGTCAGAATCTCTTTATTCTTTATGTGTCATTAAACTGTCAGTGATTATATCATGATGTGATGTCATCGATCCTCAGACCGGGATGACAGACGCTGATTACATCACAGCCTTCCAACAGCTGCTGCTGCCTGTAGCCTACGAGGTGACTAACACACACACACACACACACACACACACACACACACACACACACACACACACATGTGACTAACCAGATTAATCCAGGTTTTTAGTATATCTTTTTATTGCTACATGGCAAACAAGGTACCAGCAGGTGCAGTAGATTCTCAGAAAACCAACAAGACCCAGCATTCATGATATGCACGCTCTTAAGGCTGTGCAATTGGGCAATTAGTTGAAAGGGGTGTGTTAAAAAAAATAGCAGTGTCTGCCGTTGACTTTACAAACTCAAAACTATTTTGTACAAACTTTTTTTTCCTAGGATTTAGCAATCCTGTGATCACTAAACTAATATTTAGTTGTATGACCACAGTTTTTAATAACTGCTTCACATCTGTGTGGCATGGAGTCAACCAACTTGTGGCGCCTTTCATCTGTTATTCCACTCCAAGATTCATTAACAACATTCCACAATTAATTTACATTTCTTGGTTTTGCTTCAGAAACAGCATTTTTGATGTCACCCCACAAGTTCTCAATTGGATTAAGGTCTGGGGATTGGGCTGGCCACTCCATAACATCCATGTTGTTGGTTTGGAACCAAGATTTTGCTCATTTACTAGTGTGTTTGGGGTCATTGTCTTGTTGAAACACCCATTTCAAGGGCATGTCTTCTTCAGCATAAGGCAACATGACCTTTGACATATGCAAACTGATCCATGATCCCTGGTATGTGATAAATAGACCCAACACCATAGTAGGAGAAACATGCCCATATCATGATGCTGCACCACCATGCTTCACTGTCTTCACTGTGTCCTGTGGCTTGAATTCAGAGTTTGAGGCTCGTCTCACAAACTGCTGCGGCCCTTGGACCCAAAAAGAACAATTTTACTCTCATCAGTCCACAAAATGTTCCTCCATTTCTCTTTAGGCCAGTTGATGTGTTCTTCGGCAAATTGTAACCTCTTCTGCACATGCCTTTTTTTTTTAACACAGGGACTTTGGGGGGGATTTCTATAAATAGATTATCTTCAAACAGACGTCTTCTAACTGTCACAGCACTTACAGGTAACTCCAGACTGTCTTTGATCATCCTGGAGCTGATCATTGGCTGAGCCTTTGCCATTCTGCTTATTCTTCCATCCATTTTGATGGTTGTTTTCCGTTTTCTGCCTCTGTGTCTCTGGTTTTGCTCTCCATTTTAAAGCATTGGAGATCATTTTAGCTGAAAAGCCTATACTTGTTTGCACCTCTTTATAAGTTTTCCCCTCTCCAATCAACTTTTTAACCAAAGTACGCTGTTCTTCTGAACAATGTCTTGAACGACCCATTTTCCTCAGGCTTTCAAAGAGAAATGCATGTTCAACAAGTGCTGGCTTCATCCGTAAATAGAGGCCACCTGATTCACACCTGTTTTTTCACAAAATTGATGACCTCACTGATTGAATTCCACACTGCTATATTTTTGAACACACCCCTTTCAACTAATTGCTCAATTGCACAGCCTTAAGAGCTTGCATATCACGAATGCTGGGTCTTGTTGGTTTTCTGAGACTCTACTGCACCTACTGGTACCTTGTTTGCCATGTTGCAATAAAAAATATACTAAAAACCTGGATTAATCTGGTTAGTCACATTGGACTGCTATTATATTGAACACTACTGTACACACAGACACACACACACACACACACAGACACACACACACACACACACACACACATAGACACACAGGAAACATGTTTCTGTTGATGAACGTTATATTAATTGTGTGTGTTTGTGTAGTTCCAGCCTCAGCTGGTTCTCGTCTCTGCAGGGTTCGATGCTGCACTCGGAGATCCCAAGGTAAAAAAAACTCCTCAGACTTTGGATCAGAAACAGGAAGTTACATTTATTTATTGATTGTCTAATATCTGACTGTCTGTCTGTGTGTGTGTTTGTGTGCAGGGGGAGATGTGTGTGAGTCCTGAGTGTTTCCATGTTCTGACTCACATGTTGATGAGTTTGGCTGAAGGTCGACTCGTTCTAGCTCTCGAGGTAAAAACTGATTTATTATGTTCATTTTTTTTTATTGTATCCCTTGATTATTGTTTATTAATTAATTATTAAATAGTTTTCAGGTTGTGGCAGTAAAACAAGTTGATCTTCTTTATTTTTATTATTATTTTTATATTATTTATTTTACATGTTTATTTGTTATTAAAGTATTTTCATTCACTACGTGTTTAGTTTAAATATTAGTTATTATTTATTTATTTTTATCAAATGTATTTTTAGCCATTGTTTTTGTATTATTTATTTAAATGTGGGTATATATATTGTTTATATATGTTATTTATATGTTATTTAATTGTTTCTTTCCATTTTTTAAAAATGTAATATTGAATGATACTTAAAGACTTTTTTTTTATTTATAAGATCAACAACTAACTGATGTTTCCAAAGTCCAAATAATCATAATGATGATTTTATTTGTGTCCTGCAGGGAGGGTACAGCCTGCAGGCGACGGCTGAGGGAACCGCTGCTTGCGTCAGAGCTCTACTGGGAGGAGCCTGTCCTCCGCTGACTCCGCCCACCGCACCATCTGACAGGTAACACCTGATCACATTATCCACACCTGCATCATTACACCTGATGGTCTCTAACCACCTGTCTGTCTGTCTATCTGTCCCTCTCTCTCTCTCTCTCTCTCTCTCTCTCTCTCTCTCTCTTCTACCTGTCTGTCTGTCTCTCTCCTACCTGTCTGTCTGTCTGTCTGCCTGCCTGCCTGTCTGTCTCTCTCTCTGTCTGCCTGTCTGTCTCTCTTTCTGTGTTTTAGTGCCCTGCAGTCTGTCTCTCAGGCTGTCTCTGCTCTGTATCCTCACTGGGCGTCTCTGCAGACTCTGGGTGAGGCTTTTATTTTGAAGTATAAACACATTCTTACAGCATGGAATGACTCTTTACATATTTTCAAACTTCGTTCCTTTCCTGCTTCCTGTTTAGAGGGCATCCCATTGGCTGAGAGGCATGGCTTAACAGAGCCGACCAATAAGCAGAGCACAAAGCAGACAGGCCCTGCCCCCTCTGTTACCAGGACAACAGGTCTGGTGTATGATGAGCGGATGATGGAGCATCTGAACCTCTGGGACAGGTGAGTCTCTATATGATGTTTATATATATATATATATATATATATATACATATATATATCTGTCTGCAGACATCACCCCGAGCAGCCGCAGAGAATCTCTAAGATCTTCTCCAAACATCAGCAGCTGGGATTGGTCGACCGTTGCCAACGGATACCGGCTCGTCTAGCAACAGAGGAGGAGCTGCTCAGGTGTCACAGGTAAATCATGTTACATCACAGAGACGTGAGGTTTACTCTGTTTATTTACCTGTTGTTCTCCGCAGCGAGCAGCACGTCCAGCTGATGAAGATGACCGCAGACATGAAGCCCAGAGAGCTGAACCGCCTCAGCCTCGACTACAACTCCATCTACATCAACAACCAGAGCTACAGTGCCGCCCTGCTGGCCGCTGGAGGCTGCTGCAGCGCCGTAGAGAGCCTGCTGGACGGACAGGTAACATGATCACACAGGTAACGGGTTCAGGCTAGTAACCTCTGCCCGTCCTACCACTTGTCCACTGCATCCCATCCCTTCCCACCTGTTCCAGTCTATTGCTCCAGCCCTTCTTCCGTTCCTATATGTTCATTTTGGCCATGTATTTTCATCATTTCCAACTCATTAATATAGGCCATATATCAGCTTCACTCGTATTATTTATTACATTTACAACCACAAAGATCTGTGCAGTTCCAGTGAGCCTTCCTGCATGAGCACCTTGCACCATAGACACTTTACAGTTTCCCTGCAGTAATTACAGACTACTCCTTTCTCATATGGCTTTGCCTAGTGTTGGTGATTCCTGCCCACCTTAAAAATGACACCTTTCTAGTGGTCAGATTTTGGTAAACTTTAAGTATGTTATTAAGGACATCTAATACTACAAGAAACAGCTGAGAAACCTTTTGGTACAATTTTTTCACCTGACTATATATTGAATGTCGCTTTGGAGAAAAGCTTCAGCTAAATGACATGTAATGTAAAACTAATGTTCATACAGGTAACACAAAGTATTTCAGTTTACGATGAGTCACTTCCTGTTGCAGGTGAGTAACGCCGTGGCGATCGTGCGTCCTCCGGGTCATCACGCTGAGACAGATTCTCCGTGTGGTTTCTGTCTCTTCAACACGGCGGCACTCACTGCTCGTCATGCCCAGAAGATCTCCCACGATGCACCGCTGCGAGTCCTCATCCTGGACTGGGACGTTCACCACGGCAACGGCACACAGCATATGTTCGAGGACGACAACAGGTGAGTCACATGGTGGGGGCGTGGTCATGTGGTGGGAGTCATGTAATTGAGGGGTGGAGCCATGTGCCGTGCTGACGGACTTCCTGTCTCTGAAGCGTCCTGTACGTCTCCCTCCATCGCTATGACAACGGGTCGTTCTTCCCATCCTCGGAGGATGCCGCCCCCGATAGGGTGGGTGTGGCCAAGGGGGCAGGGTTTAACGTCAATGTGGCGTGGAGTGGCGGGCGGATGGGCGACTCGGACTACCTCGCTGCTTTTCACCACATCGTCATGCCGATTGCCACCGAGGTAACACACACACACACACACACACACACACACACACAGGAATACACATTCCGATTGGTCCTCCTGTCTGATTGGTCCTGCTCTCTGATTGGTCAGTTCAACCCCGGGCTGGTTCTGGTGTCGGCGGGCTTCGACGCGGCTCGTGGTGACCCTCTGGGAGGATACCAGGTGACCCCAGAGGGATACGCCCACCTCACACACATGCTGATGTCACTGGCCGGGGGGCATGTCCTGCTTATCCTGGAGGTACACACACACACACACACACACACACACACACACACACACACACACACACACACACACTTACACACACATTTTGTGAATTTGAGGATGCCTCTTTTATGAATAAAGGATACCTTGCACGAGGCGTCAAATATGTAAATAAAAAGGCATTATCATAAATGCTATCCCTCCCATAAGGATATCAAGGGTGGAACACTTGTGTGAGTCTCACGGTTCAAAAGTGTGATTTGATGGCTATTAGAATTATTAGTAATTAACCTTAATAATTACTAATTATAACAAATGATATGACTTGATTTACTCTTCGTCATATCTCTAGTTGGGGCACCACGCTGTAAAACTGAGAAAAGAGCCAGTTCACTTAAGTCCAGTCTCATAAAGTTATTAAACTATCAGTTTGGAACACTGAATAATAATTAACTTAATAATTATAACCAATGACCATATTTGTGTTTAGTAGTGGTTGAAGTAATTTGGAATTCTTTTCATTGAAGAGGTTGACATATCATTCACAGTGTACAACATTAAACAGACAGCATTCCAAAAAGGTATTTATCTATCTATAAAAGCAAGAAGCGTGTGTGTGTGTTGTGTGTGTCTAGGGCATATCTCGCTGACCGTTAGTTGGACTGACCTAAGATTTAGTATGTGGCTGTGAAGGGTTGGTGGTTCGATCCCTGACCGTCGCAGCCTACATGTCGAAGTATTCTTGAGCAATATACTGAACCCCAAATTGCTCCCGATGCTGCGTTCATCAGTGTGTGAATGAATTCCCAATGGTGGCAGGTGGCACCGTTTAGGGTAGCCTCTGCCACCAGTATGAATGTGTGTGTGAAAGGGTGAATGAGCGCAGTCTGTAGTGTAAAGCGATTTGAGTGGTCGCAAAGCGACTAGAAAAGCGCTATGTAAGTGCAGGTCCATTTACCATTTATGTTGCATCTCCCACTATACGAATACATACTTCCTACGGGCACTGCAAATAACAGCACACATCTATGGAGTGTAGAGCTACAAGTTACATTACGCCCAGTTACATTACTCACAGTCCAGTTGAAAAAGGGGGAGAAATCCTTTTTGATGGACGGCCTGGAAGGAAGTTTGGTTTCAGGTTGAGTTTCAATAATTTGCCGTCTTGAAAATTAAGTTTCTGGCTCGTCCTTGTTGTTGAGGTGAAGCTTTCTCTAGCAGTTGCAATAAACTTTGCATTCATGAATGCAACCTTTGGTCTGATCACAACACACACACACACACACACACACACACACACACATACAAACACACACATACTAACCCTCACATCGTCTCTCTCTCTCTCAGGGAGGTTACAACTTGTCGTCGATCTCTGACTCAATGGCGATGTGCACCAGCGTGTTGCTAGGAGACCCTCCCCCCTACTTGGTGATGCCCCTCCCCCCTCCTCACCATAGCGCCGTGGCAACCATCAATGAGGTCATCCGACACCACGCCCCCTACTGGAGGTCGCTGAGGCTCCACAGTCAGTCAACCAATTAATCTGCCTTTGTTTTATTTATTCATTTTATTCATTATTTTATTGTAAAACTTCCTGAACTGTTTTTCAGTCCCAGAGTCAGTCCGAGCCTCTCTGCCCTCACTGAAGCGTCGTGGGAAACGTAGTTCTAAAGGAAAAGGCAGGAAGTCGGAGCAGAGCGGCTCAGACAAACCGCCACTGCCCCCCACAGGACCGGAGGACGCCACGGTAACAGATCACCACGAAGGAGACAAAATAATGGAAAAAACATATCTAATTAGAAAGAAAATATATATTTTTTAAATGTGGAAAAAATGTCTAATTGAAAAGAAAATAATAAAAAAATATATAATGTGGAAAAAAATATCTAATTGAAT